>NC_091322.1:34787949-35007949 GCF_038502225.1 Cherax quadricarinatus | reverse complement strand
TGTGTGTGTGTGTGTGTGTGTGTGTGTGTGTGTGTGTGTGTGTGTGTGTGTGTGTGTGTGTGTGTGTGTGTGTGTGTGTGTGTGGCTTGTTCAGATCTGTTTGTGACTTGAAAAAGCCCACTGTGTGGGCGAAACGTTGTCAATAAAGGATCACATTAAACTGCATATGTGTTTGTTTCCATTTTTCTAGGTAAGTTCTGTTTCAGCCCCACCATTCTCAATCATTTATTTGTCTAACCTTTTCTTTACGTTTCCTGCAGTAAACCTTGTATAGTTACCATTCTATATCCAAACTAAATATATTAGATCAGTTAATTATCTGTTGAAAAGAATTAAAGGAAATAAAAGTGCTTGGTATTGAAGGAAATTATTAAACTGCACCATTAAGCCCAAACGTATTAACATAATTTCTGTCGACTGACTACCAAATTTAGATCTGTAAATCCACCACCCAGTTTGAGGGTTGGTTAAACATAGGTTCATTAATGACAAAGGATTCCGCCTCTTTTACAAAGGGTAAAACTATTACCCTTCATCTCTATGTCGATCATTTAATCTACTCACCTAGTTGTTTTAGAGGGGAACGAGTCTATGCTCCCGACTTCGCCTTTATTTTTTTTATAGAGCTTTACTGACATTTGCTGGGATTGTGCTTAAAATCAGTCATACATGTTCTTGAACCTGTGTATGGCATGAGGCTTCAGCAGGAACAAATACAGAGATCGTTTACGGCCCGCATAGAGCCAGTAAGCCAGTCAAGCATTTAAATTACTGGAAAAGGCCGTAAAGTCTTAAATATATACACACTGGAGCGGAGGAGAGAAGAATACATCATAATGTATACCTGGAAAGTACTCGAGGGCCTGGTTTAAAATCTGCACTGCCATAACAACATACTCGATTGACAGAGATGGGAGGAAGTGCAAAATAAACCCAGTGAAAAGCAGGGGTGAGGTGGATACGATAAGGGGATATTGCCGTCAGTCTTATACAAAGCAGGAAGATATAAGGAGAGGAGTAGTTTGAGGTAATCAGTCCCTCAGCCTGGAGTCGATATGTTCAGTTCATCAATCCTGTACAATATTGATGGACTGAACACATCGACTCCAGGCTGAGGGACTGATTACCTCAAACTCCTCCTCTCCTTATATCTTCCTGCTTTGTATAAGACTGATGAAACCACTGTGTGGCGAAACGTTTCTTCAATAAAGATTCCCATATGTTGCATAAGTGTCTCAATTCTTCAACTTGTCGGTTTTCAAAACCATTCATCACACAAGGGGATACTATATCAACATTCGTGACCCCAGATTATTCAACATCTTACCAGAAGATATCAGAAGCACGGCTTGAACAAGTGTAGAAGTCTCCAAGAGGAAACTGGACAAGTATCTTCATTAGGTGCCAGATCAACCAGGCTGTGATGGATATGTGGGGTAACGGGCTTCCAGCAGCAACAGCTTGGCTCATGGCCGAGCTTTGGGAGTAGAAAGACTCGTGTAACTCATCAAAAGTAAAGGTTCATTGGCCTTAGTCTCCCCTTCTCGAATAGTGTATCAGTTTCTACCCTGTCAATTCCTCTTAAATATCATGAACATATTTTCTGTTCCCATAGACACTCTTCCAGGGCTGACATGTTCACTTGTTTTACTCTCCTCGTAGTTTACGCTTTTTTGTTTTGCGACTAGTCCTGTTGCTAACCTTTGACCTCTGATTCTATACGTGCTTGATCAATTGGGGACTCTTCACTGTTCAGTTTCTTTAATATTCTGAAATTTGCTAGTTCACATGTACCGCCTAGATTACGTAGTTTGTGTACCTCTGGCAGTGGTATTGGCTTAATGCAGCCTCCCAGGATATTTCCTTTTTCTGTTATTTGTAAGTAGTTCTCGTTTCTAGCGAGTCATTGATAATATTCACTATGTTTAGCTCTCGCATATATCTGACATCTAACGTGAGTGTTCCTCTATTCTTTTTCACTCTTATCAGTTGACACTTTTCCTTTTTTTTTTTTTTCCTGTTTGACTATGAAGCAGTTTGGGTTTTTAAAGTTTTAGTTGCAGTGAAGTGGCTATTTGTGACCATTTCTTCATTTAGTTCATTCTACTTACAGTCCTGAAGTAGAATTAATCCTAGCGTCTCTATTCTTCATGTGTTGCTTTATCATCGGTTATTGTTGTACTAGCGAGGCAGCTAAGGACCGTATTATCAGAACATGAGAATAAACCAGAAAAAGCACCAATATTTTTATAGCACTTTATTTATGACTAATAAACGAATTTTATGTTGGACACCAGTGATCCAGATCATTTTGGGGCATTATGTTGACCAAAAAATATAATTATTGGTGCCCATCTGTCGCTTAAAACTATAAAATAATTGCAGTTTGAGGGTAATGCTCTAGTTTTGGTTAACTCTGGAGAAAATAGTGTGAAGATGTATCGTTTGCTCAGAGTGTTTTCACTTGTATCTACAGTATGCTGCTGTATGGAGCTGATTTAAAAGGTCATGAAACAGGAAAATATTAAATGTATACTGAATGCAAAAAGAAGTTTACCTGTTGTTGAGGAATACGAAGAACTCAAATCTTGCCAGAGTGCAAAACGTTTAAGAGGGTTCCGTTTTCGCACACAGAACGAGAAGAAAATAGTTCTCTGGATAGTTTCTGTCTACCAGACTATTATAAAGCTATATGTTGCAAATCACATGTTTTCTGTTATATGTTAATTCCGGAGATCATCGCCTCCGCTCCTCGGACTCAGACCAGACCTCCTAAATTTAAAAGTAAATATTACAGGATTAAGAACTATGAAGAGACATACAGGAAATCGAAGGTAAGTGTGAAGTGAAAGTAAATAAAAAATTGCAGTCCCAGACAAGCCTAGCCTAGGGCCAGCTGCTGGGGTAGACTAACTTGTAACTCGTCAAAGGTATATCAGATGTAAAGTACCTGTTATCTTGGATGTTCATACAATGATAAATCCTGCCTGAATGTAAAACGTTTGAGTAACAGATTTCCGTTTCACATATGAGAGGGCGGTAGTGCCTTTTCACGTATGTATGTTTGTATGTTACAGACTACGTGTTTGTAAACCATAGTTATCCTTTCCATCATAAAAAAAACTTGTTAGGTAAAAGGACACAAGTGCAACTAATGCAACATTTTATTGTGGCAGCGTTTCGCTCTCCAGGAGCTTCTTAAGCGTAGTGACGGCTTCACAGAGCTCCTGGAGAGCGAAACGTTGCCGCAATAAAATGTCGCATTAGTGGCACTTGTGTCATTTACTTAACGTATTGCCTGTAATTCTACCAACATTATTACATAAAAAAAAACTTGTGTGGACGAACCGGACGAACGGTTATTGTATCAATAACACCGGCATGAAGACTTTGTGATTATGTCTGCAGCCGTTTACTCATCGATTTCTGTGATAACCCTTGACAAAGACCTGCTAATCTGGCTCAACTGAATGGTGTTAGGAGTGTGAGGAAGGTGCTGAAGAGGCAGTGTTAAACGAGATGATGATGGTAATGGATTTGGGGAAGGGGAAGGTAATAGGGTGTTTAGTGACGCCTGCCAACTCAGTCTGCCGCTCACAGATTGCTTGTTATTCTCACAGACTCCCCACCCGTTATTGCCACCACGCCCCTGCCACTATCACCACGCCCCTGCTACTGTCACCACGCCCCTGCCACTGTCACCACTCCCATGCTGCTGCCACCACACCCCTGCCACTATCACCACGCCCTTGCTACTGTCACCACGCCCTGCCACTGTCACCACACTCCTGCCACTCACCATGCCCCCAACCACTGGCACCACGCTCCTGCCACTCACCACGCCACAAATACTGGCACCACGCCCTTAAAGTCTTGGTCCGTTCACACTGAGTTTTCCTTTATTGCCCTCATTGTACCCCTACTTTAAATTGGGGGTACTTTGCACCGTCTGCCAAACCTCTTACTTTTATGGGGAAAGATTTGTGCGTGCAGATTTGGGACCGGTCCTTGAGTTTTTCAGGTGTAGATTACAATGTGTTAAGTAAAAGGACACAATTGCAACTAATGTGACATTTTATTGTGGCAACGTTTCGCTCTCCAGGAGCTTTATCAAGCCATTACAAACAATGCAGTGATACAGAGGGTATATTCAGGCTTAGAGTGAGGTGTAATAGTTGAAAAACTAGTGTTAATAGTATTAATACTAGTGGTGGTAGTAGTAGTAGTAATACATGTGGTAGAAAAATCAACTTGTACATGAGTAAAGAAGTTATAAAAGCTTATTGCTTGGGTAGCGTAAAAATAGGTTGGATAAATATATCTGTTAGCAGTTGAATTTGAGAAGGCCGGTTATGCTCTTGTCTATTTTTATCAGCAGCAACTATGTGATGACAGGGTTTACTGTTTTGAGGAGGATTCTTGCTAATACTTCAGAGATGATGAAGCTGCCTTTATTTTGCTTGTGTTAGAAACAGCTATTAATGATGATTCAAGGCTTTTACGTCTCCGGAAATTAGGTTCTTTGATCACAAGTCGGGCGTCGTTGAATTTCATGAGGTGATTGGCGAAATTCCGGTGTTGTGCGCAGGCGTTGTTAAAGTTATCGTTCCTACATACATTAATGTGTTCATTGATGCATGTTTCGAGGTTCCTTGCTGTTTCACCTACATATATTCTGTCGCAACCTCCACAAGGCATAGTGTAAACCCCTGCATTGACTGGTCCATGGTGGTTCGATTTTGTCCTGGTTAGATCTCTTATAGAAGTGCTGGATGCGATGGTAGCTCTAATGTTAGCTTGTGCAAGTACTTTAGACACTTTCAGTGCAACCTGGCTGTTGGGAAGGATTATAACTTTGTTAGGTGTGATGGTGCGTGGAGAATTAATGATCTGAAGGGCTCATTTTGGCAGTCTTTAATGAAAAATTGAAGGAAAATGTAGATCAGTGAAGGTTTGGCATATGTATTTACATTCCTCGTCAAGAAACTCAGGACTACAAATTTGGTATGCTCTTTGGAAAAATCCGATGATGATGATGATGATGCCTCTTTTGGGCTTAGTATCTTGACTCGAATAGAAGTGTGTGAGATCATTTTTGTTTGTAGGTTTTCGGTAAACTTGAAATCTTAGATTATTTACTTTGTGAATGAGGACGTCTAGAAAAGGTAGCTTGTCATTGGACTCTTCTAGTGTAAACTGGATAGCCGGTTCAACTGCATTGAGCCTTGCCTGAAGATTCTGCACATCTAAACGTTTGGGAGTTATTATGAGGACGTTATCCACATAACGTAACCAAGTGACGCTGGTGGGGATAGCTTCTAGGTGCTCCATATACAAGTTGGCGAAGACGGCGCTGATGGGGGATCCCATACCATAGGTTTGTTTGTAGAGCCTGGCATTGAAAGAAAAACAGTTGAAGTTAATGTAGAGTTCAGTCATGTCCACAGAATCTCCGGGAAGTAGAGGAAGATTAAGGTCCTGATTGGCTTTACGTCGTAGAACGTCAATGGCTTGTGTGGTGGGCACTTTAGCGAAGAGGGAAGTTACGTCCAAGCTACTTAGTTTCTTGTTTCGGACGGAGAGGTTTCTAATGTGAGAAAATGTCACATTAGTTGCACTTGTCCTTTTATTTACCATATTGTCGGTAATTCTACCAACATTAATACAAATTACAATATCTATCTCTTCCCTTCGTTCCAAAGATAGAGGGACTTGAAACGTTTCAAGTAATTCAGCTGCTTAACTGAATAAATGCTGGCATTGAAGATTCTCCACACATTCTCAATGTGTAGTTTTGCCTGCCTTGAACGGAAATGTTGGAGTGCAACAGTACTCCAGCCCAGAGAGAACAAGTGACTTGAAGAGTATCATAACAATAGTGTCCTTGAAAGTGAGATCTGACAATCACTCCATAAAGGATAACTGAAAAGCGTTTCTGAGGGGTCAGTGTCTCCACATCTCTGTGTCAGACTAGGTCATGTGGAGGGTCAAGACCTGAGGTTTATATAGACACGTGAGCAAACACTAGGACATATGTATAAGAAAGCTTTTCGGTCCTGGGACCTTGATCTCTTCTAACATACAGAGGTTAAAAAAGACAATATATATAGGCGGAGAGTGAGGTGCGAGTGACACATGGTGGCCTAAAGAATGCCATATTGGGATAAGGGCAGGTAGACAGTGGGATCATGCGACTTCCAAAGTCAAATGTTCCCATTATATTTCTTTAGCTAGTACTTCCTTTCGTACTTCGTACTGTCTAGCACCCTTCAGAAGTTCTGTGATTCTTCGTCCTTGCCTATAGAAGCAGCATCTCTTTCTAGCTTAGATCTTCTCTTTTTCCATATTAGTATGTGCCCTGAGCATTCTTTCGATGCCACAGAGGTGATCCTCTCTAGATATTGGTTCAGATCCAGGTTATTCAGTACATCTTCCCCACATTGTTCATTAAGGACCTGATTTATTTGATCCCAGTTAATGTAATTTTTAAAGTTAAATTTGGTGAGAACACTTCCATGACTACTTGGGTTCTACTGATCAGGACCCTTGTGCATGCAAGTCTGAACTTCGACTAGGTTGTGATTTGAGTTTGCTGTCTTCGACACAATTATATTTTGTACATGATCATCAGTGTTTGTGAATTTAAGTTTAAGTGTATTTGTTAGTCTTGTCAGCTTCACTATTGGCTGGTTAAAGGCGAATCTATTATAGAGACTTAATTGATCATTTGTGTGAGACTGTTCATCCAAACTGGCTCCTGGAACTCTGCTTTTACAGTTTTTGTTACTAAGCAACAGGATATTTAAGGCCGAGTTTGAGAAATTTTCCAGACAGGACTATTTTCAACGACTAGTCTTTAAACTGCTGGGAAGTTGCTTATGATGGTTGATATACAAGTACAATAACTAGATTCTGGTTTTAAATCTTTACGGCCAAGACTTCTACTACATCATTTGTGCTGTTAACTCATGTGCTAAAGGGTCCAAGTCATTCATTTACCAGTGAGAAACTTGGGCGCTTATGATGGACTGTGCGGTGAGAACCAACACTGGTTTTCAAAAAAATCAACCTGGAGGTTAAATCTAAGACCGAGCATCTGGGGCCATGACCACTGAACTATCAGCAGTTATCAATATATAATATAGGCAGTCACCTTGCGGCCACCCACCACCCTGCACCTATGGACAGCTGCTACCCTCTCCTTTCCCTGCATCTAGTTACTACCACTACCTTCCCGTAGCTACACCTAATTACTGCCACCACCCTCCCCCTCCTCTGCACCTACTTACTGCCACGAACACCCTGCACCTAGTTACTGCCACCACCATCTGACACACTGTCACTACCATCCACTCGCCAAATTTAGCATTTTATCCTGGCGTTGGAATTTTAATTGTATCCTGGTGCGTGACTGGCTGGGCTGTGGCTGCGACCACTGGAATGTTGTCGCAGTGGTTAACATGGCTGAGCTGAGAGCCTACCACACTGTTGTTCATTTCTTTTTCAAGTCCACAGAGCTTCTGAGGGGATAAAATATATATAATATGCTCTATTATCAAGACAGTTATGAAGGCCCAGGAGCTAGAGCCTAGACGGAACTCATATATAAGATACGAGGCAGATTTATATCATATTTTCTTTGATGCAAGGCCCATGAACGTGAGTTGAAAGCAATTATTTACCTCGTACGTATTATGGGGAGCGCTAAACCCGTAGGGATTATACAGCGCCCTGGGGCGGGATGGAGGGCTTTCAGGCTCAATTCAGGAGATTGGATCACAGATCCAATTCCCTAGATCAACAGCCCCTCACCAGCATCAAGGAACCGCCCTTGAGGGGATACGTATTGTAGAATGAAATAAAATATGAAACCAGGAACAGTTTTGGTCCTCAACTTAATTATTGATTCAGATAATCTTGAGGATGTTAGGCACTAGTGAAGTAACATGTGCGGGATGTACAACAGCACTGTCGGGGTTTATTGTAATTTAAAACTCAGATATTCGAATCTTTGAATATACCTGGTTGATCAGACCCTGATCCACCATGAGGCCTGGTCTCAGACCGGGCCGCGGGGGCGTTGACTCCCGAAACCCTCTCCATGTAAACTCCAGGTACCTAAAACCCCCCACGTTGGTAGTGTGCGTGTCCATTCCTGTCCCAGTGGCTCCGGGAATGGAGTATCATATAATGTGTGATGTTATGCAGGTTTCTGCAGTGCATTGTAATGTATATATAGTGAAGTGTGACCATAATTCTTATGAACTATGACATAATTGTAAATCAATTGTAAATCATAAGGTTTGAATTATAGATAAATGTCACTCATAATTTTAGAAATATGCTATGCATTGGTGGGTACTGTAAAGTACTTTAAACTGTAAAATGTAAGAAAATCCTGCCGGGACTTATTTTCCATGTTAGCGGGTAAGCGTGAGTGGCTTGGCTTGAGGGAGACACGAGGAGCGTGCGGGAGGGAGGATGATGCTGTCCAGGCGCCGGGACTCTGAGCTAAGTTTGTACTCATTTTGTTAGGCATCTCGAGCCATAGGCTCTTTTATGGTTTACCAGTATGTTTACCCAGGCTCTGATATGGTCAGGGTTCTGTGGGGTGAGTGAGGACGGAGGACATAAGAGGTAATGAGGTTAGTGGAGTAGGGAAGGCCTGGCGCTCCCTGGGCGAGGTATATTTTCCTCACTAGGAGTTTTGCCAAACCCTCCGATAACCAACCCATTGAAGTAACAAATGCTGGTTTAGCGCTTTCGGTTTGACTAGGATAGCCTTGGGTGGCCTGTTTAGGCATGAGATTCGTGTAATTTTTACCTTCGCTCTTAGACAAGGCCTTAGCCGCCAGGTAATCCCACCAAGTAACACCATCGTTCCAACCTTAATAAGATGCTTGTGGTTAAGCGAATCTGATCACTGCTCTTCAGTTGTTTGGTTTATAAAGACTAGGCTGGTATGGCAGAGATTTCAACCCCACCTACAACGGGTTGCTTGTTTGTCCCTTGAACTTTTTGTTATTCGAGTTTATATATGCATGCATGCATACATATACATACATAATTGAAAAAGTGATTGAGCCAGAGCTTGAAGAAATATAATTTATAGCAGGTGAGAGATGCTAGGAATATTTTTCAGACATTTGTTCAGTTGCATTTCAGAGTTTCGGTTCAGCGTTTTGGTGATAATCATTATCAAAAAACAAATCTGGAACATGACATTGAAGTGTTTTACCCGAAATACAATTCAATAATAACATGAGAAAAAGTTTTAAATTCGATAAGCAAACTAATAATGGGATGGTGTTTTTTTTTATCTGTCCTCCATAACTCTGGCAGTTAATCTACAAAACAAGCCACAACACTGAATAAAAACATAAAAATAAACTCGAAACTATTATTTTTTAATGAATCTCGTTTACAAAGTCGTTTACCGGTGTTAAAATTGGATTTACCTCTATTTTTTATAAAGCTCAATTCTATTACATTTCGCTCAACCACTGATTTGCATGTAACAATTTTCTCTCATTTTCATCAGTCAGTGAGGTGATTAAAATGCTGTACATAGATAAATAGAACATTAGACTCCAGTGTAAGATATATTAATTACCCCATTGATTAGCTGCATATCAGTTGCTGAACAAAATATAATAGAATCTAGGTTCATGAAAACTAGTATTGATGACAATTTGTACGTAAGTCCCAGACTTAAGTAGATCCATTGATGATAAAAGTTTTGAGAATTTTAATGTATGTTGACAAAGCACTTCACCTCTACCTGACATGTCACTTTTTACCTGACCGTTTTGATTTGAAAGCAACTGATATGCAATGCAGTAGGCCTACTGACCCATTCTCTATGTCTGCATCCAAGAATATGAAGTCCATCGAGCCTTGTCTTTCTTGCATTACCTTTGTGACTATCATAGAAGTCAAGCAACTACGTAAGACAAATTTTTTATCCCCACACTCGTGCTGATTTTCTCTGCAGAATCTTCTCTCAAAGTCCTGCAGTACCATTTTACTTACAGTCTCAGAACTTTTGATGGTATGTGTTTAAGAGATACTGGCATGTAATTCAACTGAGACATTCAAGGGATTAAACTCGACTTTAGAAGTGTGTGTGTGTGTGTGTGTGTGTGTGTGTGTACTCACCTATTTGTACTCACCTATTTGTGGTTGCAGGGGTCGAGTCCTAGCTCCTGGCCCCGCCTCTTCACCGGTTGCTACTAGGCCCTCTCTCTCCCCGCTCCATGAGCTTTATCAAACCTCGTCTTAAAACTGTGTATGGTTCCTGCCTCCACTACGTCATTTTCTAGGCTATTCCACGGCCTTACAACTCTATGACTGAAGAAATACTTCCTACTATCTCTCTGACTCATTTGTGTCTTCAACTTCCAATTGTGGCCTCTTGTTTCTGTGTCCCCTCCCAGAAACAAGAGGCCACAATTGGAAGTTGAAGACACAAATGAGTCAGAGAGATAGTAGGAAGTATTTCTTCAGTGTGTGTGTGTGTGTGTGTGTGTGTGTGTGTGTGTGTGTGTGTCGTGCCGAATATGTAAATTTTGAGATTTTGGCTTAAAAAGCAACGCTCTTCTTGCCGAATAAGGCAAGCGAAAATTTGTGTATGCAATAATTTCGCAAAAATCATAATGAACCTAACGGAAAAAATATATTTCACTGTGTTTGCTTATTATTAAATTATTGTAAACTTATCTAAAATATATTTAGTTGCATTAGGCTAAATTAAATTGCGCTTGTTATAATTTTACCTATTCGGCACGACATATAATGTCGTGCCGAATATGTAAAACTGGTCAGTTAGCAAGAACTCATTTAAACTTAAGTCCGTTCTAAAATTTTCTTTTATACTTTTAAATATATTTGTTTCACTTATGTTGATGTAAAAATTAATATTTTTTTTACCAAAAGAACCTTAGAAAACTTACCTAACCTTATTATAACAAGCTAAATTTAATTTAGCCTAATCCAACTAAATATATTTTAGATAAGTTTTGAATAATTTAATAACGAAAAGAATGATTTTTACGAAATTAATGCATACACAAATTTTCGCTTGCCTTGTTCAGCAAAAAGAGCGTTGCTATATAAGCCAAAATAGCAACTTTTACCTTTTCGGCACGATATATATTGGATACATCCGCAGTGCGATGCTACCTATTCTATATTATATTTACGTAGTATAAACAAAAGCTAGCCATGTTTTTCCCTTAAATTCGATTACAAAGGGTGGGTTACATAGTGTTGAAATCTTCCAGCCTGATGCGAGATACTTTAGTAGGCAATGAGGATATCAAGTTTTCCATTAAAGGGTCACCAATTATGGGAGCATCAGAGGAATTGTTCCAGCAAAGTTTAAGTTTCTATTGGGAATCATCATCAGGCAAGATGGCCAGTCTAATATACAGGAAAAATGGAATTTTTATGGAGATACCTACATCATCACAGAGCAGAGCAATAAAAATTACGAATAGGATAGGGGAAAAAGAGGGGGAGATGGAGAGAAATTTGAACGACATAATACATCTAAATACAGTTCGTACATATATTAATATATGCCATGCAAGTTCATAATATGCTTAAGAATACATACACTAGCCTAGTAACAACCAGCATAAGCATCATGGGCAAACTGCTTCACATAATTACCACATACGACGTAATTATCGACTTTAGATACAGGTACAAAATACTCAGAATTGATAGAGCAAGTAGTGATTGCTTGACATGGAGGGACTACTAACAAGGGGACATGGATAAAGCTAAAACCACAGTGAGTTACTTTTTTTTCATACTCTGTACATTATATCTTCATATACCTTGCAATGATTTTCGGGTCACCGCCCCCTGGGCAGTACAGAAGTAACGGGTGTTAAAAGTATCTTAAAAGAAGCCTGAAGAGGTATTTATAAATAGGCACACTAAACAAATATTGTTCACCTTTTAAGAACCTGTCAAACTATTAAAAAATAAATTTATAGTTTTTGTAAATTATATGCAGCAGTACGACATGCTAATTTAATGATAAATAATATAGTAGTGGCAAAATTCCTAACTTGTAATTATTAACCCTTTTATAATTTAACAACTTAAATAACACTGGTACTTAACCTTTATGTCAGTCATTCGAATACATATTCCAAATTTTACTATTAATCGGGCAGTGACCATATCCAATAACAGAAGCAAACACAACCATGTGCTGATGCACTGCTAGGTGCAATCTTCATGGTACCCAGAAACAAACTCTTTCATCCCAGTTTCTACACGACACCTTTGGCTGATGCAATACTTGATGACGTCATCGAAAGGGGGCCATGCAATGTTATCCTCAATTATCTGACGAAAACATATTGACAGGGAATCTTTATACAAGCTCAAGATACGTTCTTGTAACTCGTTTAAAGGGAAATTTAATTTGATATAAATGGGTGTTCGCATTCACGGAACCCAAACAAAAACAGCCAACTCATTCATGCTAGGCTTCAACTACTCCACACCAGACACCCTTGCCAGAGGAATAAAGTTACTTATGTATATACCCAGTAAACAGGAAGCTTATAAGCAGGTATCTGTCAACACATGGTAATACATGGACGGATGACATTTGACATGACAACGAGTCAGTCATTTGTAATTATTGATGAATATGGATTTTCATGAATCTGAGCATGGGCAGAATGCATGGACATGGTATCAGGGGCTTCTTCGATGTCAGGTGGTGTCAGGGTTACGTTGGAGAATGTGGGTGAGTAGAATGAATTAAATGTGGGAGTGATGTAGGCAAACTCCATGCATAGCTTTAACAGTAGGTACGATAAGGTTCAAAGGACCAGAAAACATTATTACCGATCTGCGGAGATTGAGGCTGGGCCAGGAGTAATTTTCTATACCCATAAACTCAAATATGCGAGTACAAGTTATTGAAACCTGTAGTGTAATGCAGCCAATATTTAACATATACGTATTTTTCCACAGTTGATCTCATAAAAAATAGGCGCAGCTTGTATTTGAGCTGTACCTGCAATATATTGTTTATTAATTTGGCGCTGTATGCTGGTATGTGTGTTGTGTACAGGATGTTTTGTTTGTTCTGTGTTTGCTGACAGTCTGGCAGTTGTGCCCATTGTTTTTTTTTTTATATAAATTCGCAGAGACGGACTTGACATTTAATTGAACCAGCATTTCGCAAATATTCATCACTTATCACCTCATTTTTCCTGAATTCTTTTCCTGAACCTCTACACCGTATTAGTATGTATTTCATTATTCACTCTAGAGGTATCAAGCTTGAAGTTCAAGGATATTGTCCATGTCGCATGTAAATTCATGAAACTTGTATTCAGTGTACTGGCTATGTCGTCAGACAGGAGGCTTTCCCTGAACCCGGGCAGCAAGGGCGATGATCCCTGCAATTATCAACAAGTAGTTACAAGGTGATAGTATACAGATCGGAATTGATAAAGAAATGCTCAGAACTGTATACTTAAAAACCCATAGAGTCTTGTTCCTTAAAATATCAGCCCATGAACCTTCAACTCGGAACGTTTTATGTTTCTTTTTAATTACTTCAAAGACTCTCCAGGCGATATCAGCAGCGTGAATAATGGAATGTAGGACAAGAAGTGCAGCTAATTGCCGTGGTAACCTCGACTCGTACTAAGAAGTCAGGTCACTGAGGGACGGGTGACTTGGTTTGACCTGTTTTACGACACTTTACGTTACGTTGTTTGGCTCGTTTTTTCTGATTATTTAGAAGTTTTTTTTTTGTCATAATTACTAGTGTTCTGATTGTTTAGATTTAGTTGTATATATGTTGGGATTTTGTTGGTTTGGGGGATTCGTGGGTGACGGTTGAGTAGCCGAGTGTGGGTGTTTGTCATGGAGTGGGTGAGGGTAACCGGGCATGGGTGTGCCGACCACGGTGGTCTTCAAAACTCAAAATTATCATTGATACCGTACTGACTTGTATGGTCAGCCTAGGATGGCTACGCTGCAAGTTTCGAAGTGTTGTTTTAGTGTCAAACTTTATTTCAGACACTGATGTAAGTATTATTATTGATTCTGTGAAGTGGTTCATATACAGTAGAGATGTTTGATGTGTAGAATGAATCTTAGAAGCCGTGTTTTGTATATCCCTAAAACCACTAACAGATGTAATGGTTTCAGTCATGAATATAATGTTTTCAAATGTGCTCACAAATGTGTTGAAGCATACAGACAAGTGTGTTACTTATAAAGAATTGACATAGCATTTTATGAGCAGGCCTAGAGACCCCAGGAAGTAGACCTGAAGGATACCTGAAGATTTCTTTCGAGCTCACGTATCCGTTTCTAGGTCCAAGACCAGTCCTCCTAGTGGATCAAGCAGGCTGTTACTGTTGGTCGTACGAGGTCAAGCGCATGAACGACAGCTCTGCTGTTCAGGAACTGACATGAGGAACTTTAAAGTTCTCTAGACAGCAAGGGGTTTGTTGATGATTCCCTTTTTGTATGATGGGAAGCTGTTATACAAGGCCTGTTCCTCTTACTCTTATTGTGTTATCTCTGAGTGTACTCATAGTACCTCTGCTTTTTATTAGGAGTATGTCGCGCCGGCTGGCGAGTCTATTACTTTCTTAAGGAGTTGTTTCTATGTGCAGGTTTGGGACTAATCCCTCTGTTATTTTGTAGATGTAAACTATAATGAATCTTTCTCGTCTGCATTCCAAAGCGTGGAGGTCAAGGGGCTCCAAATGTTCCCAGCAGTTTATGTGCTTTACTGAATTTACACATGCACTGAGGACCCTCTGCAGTTTCGCCTGCTTTAATAGGAGCTATTAATATACACCAGTATTCCAGCCTAGAGAGAACAAGTTAAATAGAATTATCATTGGCTGGGCATGTCTTGTTTTGAAGGTTCTTTATATCCATTCTATTACTGTTGTGAGCTTTTGAACGTGAGATTCTCTGACATCACGTTAGTTTTTCATTCTCTTCTGTGGTTAGAGTTAGTTTAGTCTGTTCTAGTTTTTATTTCCTTAGTGTTTCATAACAAAATACCTGAAATTTGTTCTCATTATTGAACATATTGTTGTCTGTGGGCAAAAGAAGTCTAGGTTTACATTAACCTGGAGGTTGGCAGTGCCCTCCATGCATGCCACTGAAATACAAATTCTTGTTTCATCACATGCTATAATTTCTCTCCCTGTCTATATCGGATGTGAGAATGAAGAAAAGGATGGGAGTAAGTACTGTGCCCCTGTGAACAGTTTTTCACTGTGGAGGCTTCTGTTTACTACTACTGTTTGCATTCTAATTATTAGATAGATAAAACACCATATGCCCACTGTTCGCCTACAGTCTGTTAAGAATTTCAAAACGAAGCATGCCACTTGAGGAATATTGTCTAATGGGTATATATATTTCTGAGGGAGTAGGGCTTATGTTTTGTATACGAGTGTATTGTATTTTACCTGTAGGAGGTTCCAGGCCCCAACCCAGTACTGGGTTATTTATTTATTCAGTACGTTGTGTGTTAGGGTGTTCAGCGTATTGTATATTGAAGTGTGATGCAGCAAAATTACGGGATACATAAAGACTGATTAATGTTGTCTTGTTGCAGGTTAGGATGCGGTGAGCCACGGTCATGGAGGGGTCCAAGGACAACAAACTCCTCTGCATGCACCGCCTCAGCCCCACCCCCTTCTCCTCAGGTGAGTTCTTCCCATGCACCCCACCCCTCCTCCTCAAGTGAGTCCTTTCCCCAGAACCCCACCACCTAAAGTGAGTCCTTCCCCAGAACCCCACCACCTAAAGTGAGTCCTTCCCCAGAACCCCACTACCTAAAGTGAGTCCTTCCCCAGAACCCCACCACCTAAAGTGAGTCCTTCCCCAGAACCCCACCACCTAAAGTGAGTCCTTCCCCAGAACCCCACCACCTAAAGTGAGTCCTTCCCCAGAACCCCACCACCTAAAGTGAGTCCTTCCCCAGAACCCCACCACCTAAAGTGAGTCCTTCCCCAGAACTCCACCTCCTAAAGTAAGTCCTTCCCCCAGAACCCCACCACCTCAGGTGAGTCCTGGAACTCCATCTCAGATGAGTCCTCCCAGAACCGCACCACCTCCTCAGGTGAGTCCTAGCACCGCACCTCTTTTTCACCCTTTGTCAGGTGATTCCTGCCCCCAGAACCCCAGAACCCCACACCCCTTTACTCAGGGTAGGCCTTTCCTCAGTATCCCATCTTTCCCAGGTAAGGCCTTTACCCTGTATCCCACCCCTCTTCCTCAGGCGAGTCTCATCCCAACACCTGCCCCAGTCCCAGATGAGTTCCACCCCCATCATCCTACTCCATTCTCATTTGAATCCTCCAGCACCCCACCCTTCTCGTGTGAGTCCTTCCCAGCACCCCACCCTTCTCGTGTGAGTTCTTCCCAGCACCCTCCTTTTGTGGAGTCCTTCCCCAAGACCCCACCACTTCAGGTGAATCCTTTCCCCAGCACAGCACCCCTCCTCAGGTGAGTCCTTATCCTATCACCAAAGCCCTTCTTTTCAGTTGCTTAGTGTATTATACAACGTTCTTACTTCTCCGGTGAGTCCCATCTCAACCTCCCCGTTTTTCCATAAGGGAATATCCCTCAACATACTATTCATACCGCAGGTGAATCCCCATACATCCCTCCCCTACGTCTAAATTACCTCACACCTTAATTACTTCACACCTTAATTATATCGCACCTTAATTACCTCACACCTTACTCAGGTGAGGTAGCTTCTCTTTTAGAATAAATAATAAAAAAAAGAGATTTAAAATTACATTTCTTAAGTATACCCATTGTTGTTAATGTTAATGTGAGACCCTCCAAGAAAATTAGTAAATGAAAATAAATTATAATATTGCATGAATTAGTTCTCACTTATCACAATATCTGGCTAAAACAAGTTATGATTGATGTTTATTTACTTTTTATTTTTAGTATTTATTGCAGTGCCATTTTATTAATGGAGCTAACCCCTCACCCAAGAAGTTACCGTTTTTTATCAGTGGTACGATATATTATAAAAAACGATAGCCACTGCATAGCACAAACTCTCCCATTTCTGTGGAGCGCCCTACTATTGATTTTATAACAAGTATGTTTACTGTTTAGAGACATTCATACGTGATTTAACGTAATGTAAAATATGAGCTAACAGATGAATGGAAAGTAGTCAGAAGGCATGAACAGGAAGTGGTAATGTAGCCAAGTAGCTGTAGACAAAACGGTGTTTTCGTTGTTTTTAAAGTGATGCTGAAAATCTCTTGGCCTCACAGTTAAAATTTTAATGAACGATGAAATGTGTTCGCAGTTTAAACTGAAGAAACTGAAAAGCATTATAATTTCCAATGAATATTTATCCATAGATATTATTTTACCTACGAGTTGTTTGTGTGTGTGTGTGTATGTGTGTGTGTGTGTGTGTGTGTGTGTGTGTGTGTGTGTGTGTGTGTGTGTGTGTGTGTGTGTGTGTACTCACCTATTTGTACTCACCTATTTGTGGTTGCAGGGGTCGAGTCTTAGCTCCTGGTCCCGCCTCTTCACCGGTTGCTACTGGGCCCTCTCTCTCCCCGCTCAATGAGCTTTATCAAACCTCGTCTTAAAACTGTGTATGGTTCCTGCCTCCACTACGTCATTTTCTAGGCTATTCCACTGCCTTACAACTCTATGACTGAAGAAATACTTCCTACTATCTCTCTGACTCATTTGTGTCTTCAACTTCCAATTGTGGTCTCTTGTTTCTGTGTTCCCTCCCTGGAACATCCTGTCTTTGTCCACCTTGTCTATTCCACGCAGTATTTTATATGTCGTTATCATGTCTCCCCTGACCCTCCTGTCCTCCAGTGTCGTCAGGCCGATTTCCCTTAATCTTTCTTCATAGGACATTCCCCTTAGCTCTGGAACTAACCTTGTCGCAAACCTTTGTACTTTCTCTAGTTCAGTGGTTCCCAAACTGGGGGTAAATTACCCCCTGGGGGTAATTTAACCATTTTTGGGGGGTAATGGAGGGGTGACAGAAAAAAAGTTATGAATTCTGAAAATCAAGAAAACAATGCGGTACCCGGTATGAGGATTATTGTTAACTTTGTCTTAGTATATAAAGTTGTAAAGTAAACCTATTATAAGTAAGTAATAAAGTTAAACCAAATAACAATAGACATCAAAAACTAATATACAGTATTAGAAAAGAAGAAATATATAGCTAAGTGTGTGGAAACCCAAAAGTATTTTGACAAGTATGCTTCAGGACAAAAGTCACTCAGTAGCCCAGATCGACCTGTCCAGTACGCGTCACTCACTTCCTGAGGCTGCCTCTATTTCACACTGTCAGTTTATCTGTGAGCATCAGCCGAGGTAGACATAAGCTGGTATGTATGTGTACTGTCCTGTGCAGTATATAGTTAGTATTTACCCACTGTTACTGTGAATTTGTAGCTATTATTAATTTTATATATAATGTATGTGTGGTTCTTACGTTTTCAATGGTTTTGCTAGGATTAGCAGAGTATGCGAGGCTGTATACGTTCACGTTTAGCCATATATATCAATAATAACAACATTTTGTGAAAGGGGTAACATGCTTTATGTGGCATGTTAAATTGGGTAACAAGCCGAAAAAGTTTGGGAACCACTGCTCTAGTTTCTTGACGTGCTTTATCAAGTGCGGGTTCCAAACAGGTGCTGCATACTCCAGTATGGGCCTGACATACACGGTGTACAGTGTCTTGAATGATTCCTTACTAAGGTATCGGAATGCTGTTCTCAGGTTTGCCAGGCGCCCATATGCTGCAGCAGTTATCTGATTGATGTGTGCTTCCGGAGACATGCTCAGTGTTATACTCACCCCAAGATCTTTCTCCTTGAGTGAGGTTTGCAGCCTTTGGCCACCTAGCCTATACTCTGTCTGTGGTCTTCTGTGCCTGTGTACTCACCTAGTTGAGGTTGCGGGGGTCGAGTCCGAGCTCCTGGCCCCGCCTCTTCACTGATCGCTACTAGGTCACTCTCCCTGAGCCGTGAGCTTTATCATACCTCTGCTTAAAGCTATGTATGGATCCTGCCTCCACTACATCGCTTCCCAAACTGTTCCACTTACTGACTACTCTGTGGCTGAAGAAATACTTCCTAACATCCCTGTGATTCATCTGTGTCTTCAGCTTCCAACTGTGTCCCCTTGTTACTGTGTCCAATCTCTGGAACATCCTGTCTTTGTCCACCTTGTCAATTCCTCTCAGTATTTTGTATGTCGTTATCATGTCCCCCCTATCTCTCCTGTCCTCCAGTGTCGTCAGGTTGATTTCCCTTAACCTCTCCTCGTAGGACATACCTCTTAGCACTGGGACTAGTCTTGTTGCAAACCTTTGCACTTTCTCTAGTTTCTTCACGTGCTTGGCTAGGTGTGGGTTCCAAACTGGTGCCGCATACTCCAATATGAGCCTAACGTACACGGTGTACAGGGTCCTGAATGATTCCTTATTAAGATGTCGGAATGCTGTTCTGAGGTTTGCTAGGCGCCCATATGCTGCAGCAGTTATTTGGTTGATGTGCGCTTCAGGAGATGTGCCTGGTGTTATACTCACCCCAAGATCTTTTTCCTTGAGTGAGGTTTGTAGTCTCTGACCCCCTAGACTGTACTCCGTCTGCGGCCTTCTTTGCCCTTCCCCAATCTTCATGACTTTGCACTTGGTGGGATTGAACTCCAGGAGCCAATTGCTGGACCAGGTCTGCAGCCTGTCCAGATCCCTTTGTAGTTCTGCCTGGTCTTCGATCGAGTGAATTCTTCTCATCAACTTCACGTCATCTGCAAACAGGGACACCTCAGAGTCTATTCCTTCCGTCATGTCGTTCACAAATACCAGAAACAGCACTGGTCCTAGGACTGACCCCTGCGGGACCCCGCTGGTCACAGGTGCCCACTCTGACACCTCGCCACGTACCATGACTCGCTGCTGTCTTCCTGACAAGTATTCCCTGATCCATTGTAGTGCCTTCCCTGTTATCCCTGCTTGGTCCTCCAGTTTTTGCACCAATCTCTTGTGTGTGTGTGTGTGTGTGTGTGTGTGTGTGTGTGTGTGTGTGTGTGTGTGTGTGTGTGTGTGTGTGCGTGTGTGCGTGTGTGTGTGTTTGTTTATTTGGCTATGGTCAGTGCAGATTAAAAGTTGTATTCACACAGGTCTCGTATAGTCGTATATTATTTCTGATTATGCAGAAAATAATGAGCATTGATATCTTGTAAAATTGTCTTCATTAGAATATTTCTTCGTATACATCAGTTACTCGTTGAGGGACGGTTGCCCTTTCCTAAGTAAGAAATGGAAGCTTGTTAAATACTTTACAGTGAGACACGTGTGTATTTTTTCCAGTTTATAAACATTTAAGATGTCAGGTATATCATACGTTGTGATATTCAAGGGGTTATGCTAAACCCTCAGGAGTGTAGCATAACCCCTGTGGACTGGGATTCATTTATATTTGATCCCAGGAAGGGTAGGCATATATTGTCCAGACACACACACATATATGTTGTGCCGAATAGGTAAAACTGGTCAGTTAGCAAAACCTCATTTAAAATTATGTCCTTTCTAAAATTTCTTTTATACGTTTAAAGATATATTTTTTCATTTATGTTAATGCAAAAATTAAAAACTTAGCTAACCTTATTATAACAAGCGCAATTTAATTTTTTCGTTAGGTTCAGAATGTTTTTTGCGAAATTATTGCATACACAAATTTTTGCTTGCCTTATTCAACAAGAGCGTTGCTGTTTAAGCCAAAATCACAGGCTTTACCTATTGGGCACAACAATCACACACACACACACACACACACACTACCACACACTACCACGCACGCGCACACGCACGCACACACGCACGCACACACGCACACACACTACCACACACTACCACACACTACCACACACACGCACGCACGCACACACGCACGCACACACGCACGCACGCACACACGCACGCACACACGCACACACGCACGCACGCACACACGCACGCACGCACACACGCACGCACACACGCACGCACGCACGCACACACGCACACACACACACACACACACACACACACACACACACACACACACACACACACACACACACACGTACTCATATACAACAGGCCTAGTGTCTAATCGACATGTGCCTAGGACAAAATGGTAACTAACTAACACACACACACGCACGCGCACACACACAGTTTCTGGACCACGTGTCCAGTCTGTTCAGGTCTCTTTGTAGTCCTGCCTGATCCTCATCCGATTTAATTCTTCTCATCAATTTCACATCTGCGAACATCATGTCATTCACATGTATCAGAAATAGCACTGGTCCTTGAACTAACCCCTTTGGGACCCCGCTCGTCACAGGCGCCCACTGTGATACCTCTTCAAGTACCATGACTCGTTGTTGCATCCCTGTCAGGTATTCTCTGATCCATTGCAGTGCCCTCCCTGTTATACGCACCTGATCCTCTAGTTTCTGCACTAATCTCTTGGACTGCAGGAAGGCCTTCGACACAGTTCCTCACAAGAGAGTGCAGAAGCTGGAGGATAAGGCGCGTATAATAGGGAAGGGGGGCATTGCAATGGATCAGAGAATACCCGACAGGGAGGCAACAACGAGTCATGGTACGTGAAGAGGTATCGCAGTGGGCGCCTGTGACGAGCTGGGTCCCACAGGGGTCAGTTCAAGGTGGACAGACACACGATGTTCCGGAGATGAGACACAGAAACAAGGAGTCACAATTGGAAGTTGAAGACTCAGATGAGTCAAAGGGATGTTAGGAAGTATTTCTTCAGTCATAGAGTTGTCAGGAAGTGGAATAATCTGGCAAGTGATGTAGTGGAGGCAGGAACCATACATAGTTTTAAGATGAGGTATGATAAAACTCATGGAGCAGGGGGTGAGAGGACCTCGTAACGGTCAATGAAGAGGCGGGGCCAGGAGCTGAGTCTCCACCCCTGCAACCACAAATAGGTGAGTACACACGCTAAGCAGCTCTCGGTTATTTGGCTTGACTGATTATCTACTTAGTCAAATAAATGGCTGTTTTTGATGATCCCTGGAACCATTAAATGACATATATGAGCTGAAAGTTGTTGTTAGTTAATTTCTGTGGTTCACTTATGAATCATTGGACGATGTGATGATGATTGTCATGGAGGATTTGTATTTTACGATTGCAGGGAAGAATTTGAGTGAATATTGAATTTGTTTAGAATGTGTAGGCTGAGAATTTGTTGTAACTGTGTGTGTGTGTTGCAGCAGACGAGGGTGCAGAGAGTGGGGATGACAGTGAGGAAGATATCGTCACTAACTACCTGGCTGGCTCTACAGCAGCTCCCGTAGTGGCCAGCGAGGCTACTGCATCCCCACACCACCACCACCATCACCACCACCACCATCACCACCACCTTCTACAACAACACCAGCAACATCAACAGCAGCAACAGCGCAGTCTTCAGCAGCAGCAGCAACAGCAGCATCACCAGCAACAACAGGTGGTGGTGGCCAGCGTGCAACCTGCCCATGCCCACGGCCCACCACGCCGTCTCGTGCGTATGGCCGAGATCCCCACCATGGACTCCATTACGGCTGAGAGCCTGGGCATGGGCGTAAGTGTGGGCGTGGGCGCCTCTGATGCCTTCATCCCGCCCATACCTACCATCAGCATCACTCCTCACTCACCCATAGCCCACAAGCCCTTCACCGTGCTCGGTAAGTAACCCCATACACAGCCTCATTTTTTATAACCGTACTTTAGGGTCAACAGAAGATTCGTTCCTTCCCTCATCCCCCACCAGATAAAGGTTTAATTTACTTACGGAAATTATTTTGTTGGGTTAGATATACTAAGCTCATGGAAATTTTTACCTAGGTTACGTTAAGGGGCTATGACCACGTAGAATCAACAGCAGGTAAGTTGCAGTTCAAGATTTGGTGCAATATAAAAAAAATGACAGCATAAAAAATTGCATAAATTTAGTTAACTGTTAGGGAGAGGGAGAAATATTCAGGTGATCAGTGTTTTATTATGAATTATTTCTGTTTTAGCAAGTAGTAAAATAGCAAAATCAGTTGTATATATGCATTGTGTTTGTGTGTATATATATATATATATATATATATATATATATATATATATATATATATATATATATATATATATATATATATATATATATATATGCAAAACAACCACTCTGAAAGAATAGAGAAATTCCAAGCACTTTCGACTACTCACATTATCAAGGAACTAGGAAAGTAAAGCATCCAAGGAAGCTATATAAGGGGTCTGGCCAAGACCTCACTATATATATATATATATATATATATATATATATATGTCGTGCCGAATAGGCAGAACTTGCGATCTTGGCTTAAATAGCAACGCTCATCTTGCCATATAGGACAAGTGAAAATTTGTGTATGCAATAATTTCGCCAAAATCATTCTGAACCTAACGAAAAAAATATATTTCACTGTGTTTGTTTAGTATTAAATTATTGTAAACAAATCTAAAATATATTTAGTTGGGTTAGGCTAAAATAAATTGCGCTTGTTATAATAAGGTTAGGTAAGTTTTCTAAGTTCCTTTTGGTGCAAAATTAAAAAAATTTACATCAACATTAATGAAAAAAATATATCTTTAAACGTAGAAGAGAAAATTTTAGAAAGGACTTAATTTTAATTGAGTTCTTGCTAATTGACCAGTTTTACATATTCGGCACGACATATATATATATATATATATATGTCGTGCCGAATAGGCAGAACTTGCGATCTTGGCTTAAATAGCAACGCTCATCTTGCCATATAGGACAAGTGAAAATTTGTGTATGCAATAATTTCGCCAAAACCATTCTGAACCTAACGAAAAAAATATATTTCACTGTGTTTGCTTAGCATTAAATTACTGTAAACAAATCTAAAATATATTTAGTTGGGTTAGGCTAAAATAAATTGCTCTCGTTATAATAAGGTTAGGTAAGTTTTCTAAGATTCTTTTGGTGCAAAATTAATTTTTTTTTACATTAACATTAATGAAAAAAATATATCTTTCAACGTATAAGAGAAAATTTCAGAAAGGACTTAATTTTAAATGAGTTCTTGCTAATTGACCAGTTTTACATATTCGGCACGACATATATATATATATATATATATATATATATATATATATATATATATATATATATATAGCAGGGGGGGATATAGTGTTGGAGTGGTTGGTACTTTTGTTTAATAAATGTATGAAAGAGGGGAAGGTACCTAGGGATTGGCGGAGAGCATGTATAGTCCCTTTATATAAAGGGAAAGGGGACAAAAGATATTGTAAGTTTACTGAGTATACCAGGAAAAGTGTACGGTAGGGTTATAATTGAAAGAATTAGAGGTAAGACAGAATGTAGGATTGTGGATGAGCAAGGAGGCTTCAGAGTGGGTAGGGGATGTGTAGATCAAGTGTTTACATTGAAGCATATATGTGAACAGTATTTAGATAAAGGTAGGGAAGTTTTTATTGCATTTATGGATTTAGAAAAGGCATATAATAGAGTGGATAGGGGAGCAATGTGGCAGATGTTGCAAGTATATGAAATAGGTGGTAAGTTACTAAATGCTGTTAAGAGTTTTTATGAGGATAGTGAGGCTCAGGTTAGGGTGTGTAGAAGAGAGGGAGAATACTCCCCGGTAAAAGTAGGTCTTAGACAGGGATGTGTAATGTCACCATGGTTGTTTAATATATTTGTAGATGGGGTTGTAAAAGAAGTAAATGCTAGGGTGTTCGGGAGAGGGGTGGGATTAAATTATGGGGAATCAAATTCAAAATGGGAATTGACACAGTTACTTTTTGCTGATGATACTGTGCTTATGGGAGATTCTAAAGAAAAATTGCAAAGGTTAGTGGATGAGTTTGGGAATGTGTGTAAAGGTAGAAAGTTGAAAGTGAACATAGAAAAGAGTAAGGTGATGAGGGTATCAAATGATTTAGATAAAGAAAAATTGGATATCAAATTGGGGAGGAGGAGTATGGAAGAAGTGAATGTTTTCAGATACTTGGGAGTTGACGTGTCGGCGGATGGATTTATGAATGATGAGGTTAATCATAGAATTGATGAGGGAAAAAAGGTGAGTGGTGCGTTGAGGTATATGTGGAGTCAAAACACGTTATCTATGGAGGCAAAGAAGGGAATTTATGAAAGTATAGTAGTACCAACACTCTTATATGGATGTGAAGCTTGGGTGGTAAATGCAGCAGCGAGGAGACGGTTGGAGGCAGTGGAGATGTCCTGTCTAAGGGCAATGTGTTGTGTAAATATTATGCAGAAAATTCGGAGTGTGGAAATTAGGAGAAGGTGTAGAGTTAATGAAAGCATTAGTCAGAGGGCAGAAGAGGGGTTGTTGAGGTGGTTTGGTCATTTAGAGAGAATGGATCAAAGTAGAATGACATGGAAAGCATATAAATCTATAGGGGAAGGAGGGAGGGGTAGGGGTCGTCCTCGAAAGGGTTGGAGAGAGGGGGTAAAGAAGGTTTTGTGGGCGAGGGGCTTGGACTTCCAGCAAGCGTGCATGAGCGTGTTAGATAGGAATGAATGGAGACGAATGATACTTGGGACGTGACGATCTGTTGGAGTGTGAGCAGGGTAATATTTAGTGAAGGGATTCAGGGAAATGGGTTATTTTCATATAGTCGGACTTGAGTCCTGGAAATGGGAAGTACAATGCCTGCACTTTAAAGGAGGGGTTTGGGATATTGGCAGTTTGGAGGGATATGTTGTGTATCTTTATACATATATGCTTCTAAACTGTTGTATTCTGAGCACCTCTGCAAAAACAGTGATAATGTGTGACTGTGGTGAAAGTGTTGAATGATGAAAGTATTTTCTTTTTGGGGATTTTCTTTCTTTTTTGGGTCACCCTGCCTCGGTGGTAGACGGCCGACTTGTTCAAATATATATATATATATATATATATATATATATATATATATATATATATATATATATATATATATATATATATATATTCTCCATGGGGAAGTGGAACATAATTGTGAAAGTTTCTGTTTTGGGTCACCCTGCCTTAGTGGGACATGGCCGACGTTTTGAGATAAATAAATATATATATATATATATATATATATATATCTATATATATATATATATATATATATATATATATATATATATATATATATATATATATATATACTATATATATATATATACTATATATATATATATATGCAATATATATATATATATATATATATATATATATGACCCAAAACAGAAACTTTCATATATATATATATATATATATATATATATATATAAAATGAGAAATGGTTTACCAGCAAAGATTAAAGTTTAAAAATAGGGAAAACTTAGCTTAGAAAGACAGCTCATCGCCTGCACAGCCGCTCCTGCAGACGAGGTCTTGAGAAGCTGTATCATCCACTTCACAACGAGCTGTAAAAGATTATATTATGTTAATAATATATTACCCCTAGGAGGTGTTATGTCAGCATATTTCATTCACTGATGGCTGACATACATACTTGTGTGGACTCAATAGTCCGCACCTCACTGCCGACTATAGGTCGATTACAAACTCCTTGTGATACAAGAACTGCGCAGTCCCCTGTTCTACAAGAAATCTGTAACTGTTCTTTACACCCTCGACAGGTATCGGTGACTTGATAGAAGCTGAAGTGTCCTTGGATGTTCACGTCTTCCATAGTCTAGGAATACGCACACTGGTACACTACGTTCCATAAGATTTGTCTTTATTGTTCACAATCTTATCACTGAAGAAGTTGATCACACTTCTCTGTAAGTGTTTATTGTGTTTTGTGAGACACTTTGTTCACACGAATGCACGGATCAGTGTTCTTTGTTGGTTATTCTGGCGTCAGTGTGACTCTCAGTAGAGTCAAAAGTAATCTGACCTCACAGCGTCCTACGCCGCTCCAATGCCCCTCTAGCATAAAGGAAAAGCTGACCTAGTACTTTTTGCTTCCTTGCCAAATTTCCTCCATGAAGCAAAGCAGAATGCTTGGTTCTTGCAGTCTTAAGCATAGACAACAATGTACACTCTCTTTACCATGGTAATAAAGTAGGAGCAGGATTTTCCTTGTCCTGCTAGGGTAAGAGATGGACTGTCTTTTATTAAACTACACTTTGCAACACTGGACTTTGCAAGGAGCGTCGGTCGCTTGACCACGTCGCATACTCGTACTGCGTCTGGGATCAATTACTTGCTGTAGCAGTAAACAATATGCTTGCCCCTTCTGAGAGGACTGGGCCCTTCAGGGCTGAAAGGGGCTGATACCCCCCTCCTGGAGAAAATTTCTCCACATACTATATATATTTATGTCGTGCCGAATATGTAAAACTGGTCAATTAGCAAGAACTCATTTAAAATTAAGCCTTTTCTGAAATTTTCTCTTATACATTTAAAGATATATTTTTTTCATTAATGTTCATGTAAAAATTTTTAATTTTTCACCAAAAGAATCTTAGAAAATTTACCTAACCTTATTATAACAAAAGCAATTTATTTTAGCCTAACCCAACAATATATATTTTAAATACGTTTACAGTAATTTAGTACTAGACAAACACAATCAAATATATTTTTTTCGTTAGGTTCAGAATGATTTTGGCGAAATTATTCCATACACAAATTTTCACTTGTCCTATATGGCAAGATGAGCGTTGCTATTTAAGCCAAGATCGCAAGTTCTGCCTATTCGGCACGACATATATATATATATATATATATATATATATATATATATATATATATATATATATATATATATATATATATATATATGCAAGGAATTCGCAAGAGCAGGCGAAATATACACAGACACTGATCTCTGGCTGAAGGAGACTCGAACCTACGAACCTTAGAACAAGATACGCAGTGCTATACCAATCTACTCACACCGGACAATACCTTGGCGTGTAGCTAACGCTACACGTTGATCCAAGGCAGCCAGCTTTCAGAGATAAGGCTTACAGCTTTTCATCTCATCCCCTGCATGTATCAGCCTTACTAGAGAATTTTAACAATGCAAGGAATTCGCAAGAGCAGGCGAAATATACACAAACACTAATCTCTGGCTGAAGGAGACTCGAACCTACGAACCTTAGAACAAGGTACGCAGTGCTATACCAAACTACCCACACTGGACCAATACCTTTGAGTCCAGCTTGCGCTAGACTTTGATCCAAGGCAGCCAGCTTTCAGGGAGAAGGCTTGCAGCTTTTCATCTCATCCCCTGCATGCATCAGCCTTACTAGAGATATTAACAATAGAGCATGAGAACATTAATTAGCCCAATGGGTGGGTAAAATCTGGCAGTTAGGTGGGGTCTGGCAAGTGTAGAACGTGCATATCATGTTTTTCACACAGCATGTGAAAATGTGTTGATGAGAGTTTCCTTCCTAATATCGGCCTTACATTAAACTTAGTTGCTGCGAGCGTGATTTGATCCCGGTGCAGACGCGTTACAATCCCCCAATCGCTCTGTTGACAAATATTGGCCTGCAAGACGGCACACAAGTCCCGCGTGCAATTACGGTGCTCGGCCGCTGGGAAATACCTGGCAAGGCTATGTTTTTTTTTTTTACCTCCGACGCTCACTTATTGAACATGTTTGATGCTTCTGCTGCATGTGTTGCTTCTTTAATAGCTATAGCTCCCAGTGACGTGAGCTGCTTGTTTTGTGTGGGATCACTGAGCTCCCAGTGAAGTTTGTTGCTTGTAAATAACAAAAAAAGGCACAATACCGTGACTGGAACGATACACAAATAACTCGCACATAAGAGAAGCTTACGACGACATTTTGGTCCGACTTGGACCATTGACAAAGTCACACTTGTTGCTTGTGACGGATCACTGTAGCTCCCGGTGACGTCCTAGTTTATTCATGCATATACGACATCTCGCGATTTTTTTGACATACGTTATTCGTAGTTACTAAATTTTCCCACTTTTTGTAGTATCTTTTTTTTTCTCTCTCATTTTATATATATATATATATATATATATATATATATATATATATATATATATATATATATATATATATATATATATATATATAATGTCGTGCCGAATAGGCAGAACTTGCGATCTAATCTTGGCTTAAATAGCAACGCTCATCTTGCCATACAGGACAAGTGAAAATTTGTGTATGCAATAATTTCGCCAAAATCATTTTGAACCTAACGAAAAAAATATATTTCACTGTGTTTGTTTAGTATTAAATTATTGTAAACAAATCTAAAATATATTTAGTTATGTTAGGGTAAAATAAATTGCGCTTGTTATAATAAGGTTAGGTAAGTTTTCTAAGTTCCTTTTGGTGCAAAATTATAAATTTTTACATCAACATTAATGAAAAAAATATATCTTTAAACGTATAAGAGAAAATTTTAGAAAGGACTTAATTTTAAATGAGTTCTTGCTAATTGACCAGTTTTACATATTCGGCATGATATATATATATATATATATATATTCCAACAAGTCGGCCGTCTCCCACCGAGGCAGGGTGACCCAAAAAGAAAGAAAATCCCCTAAAAGAAAGTATTTTCATCATTCAACACTTTCACCTCACTCTCACATAATCACTGTTTTTGCAGAGGTGCCCAGAATACAACAGTTTAGAAGGATATATGTATAAAAATAGACAATATGCCCCTCCAAACTGCCAATATCCCAAACCCCTCCTTTAAAGTGTAGGCATTGTACTTCCCATTTCCAGGACTCAAATCTGGTTATGTAAAATAACCGGTTTCCCTGAATCCCTTCACTAAATATTACCCTGCTCACACTTCAACAGCTCGTCAGGTCCCAAATACCATTTGTCTCCAATCACTCCTATCTAACACAATCACGCACGCTTGCTGGAAGTCCAGACTCCTCGCCCACAACACCTCCTTTACCCCCTCCCTCCAACCTGTATATATATATATTCTTTCTTTCTTTCAACACACCGGCCGTATCCCACCGAGGCGGGGTGGCCCAAAAGGAAAAACGAAAGTTTCTCCTTTTACATTTAGTAATATATACAGGAGAAGAGGTTACTAGCCCCTTGCTCCCGGCATTTTAGTCGCCTCTTACAACACGCATGGCTTACGGAGGAAGAATTCTGTTCCACTTCCCCATGGAGATAAGAGGAAATAAACAAGAATAAGAACTAGAAAGAAAATAGAAGAAAACCCAGAGGGGTGTGTATATATGTGCTTGTACATGTATGTGTAGTGTGACCTAAGTGTAAGTAGAAGTAGCAAGACGTACCTGAAATCTTGCATGTTCATGAGACAGAAAAAAAAGACACCAGCAATCCTACCATCATGTAAAACAATTACAGGCTTTCGTTTTACACTCACTTGGCAGGACGGTCTATATATATATATATATATATATATCTATCTATATATATATATATATATAGATAGAGAGAGAGAGAGAGAGAGAGAGAGAGAGAGAGAGAGAGAGGAAGTTCGGGTGAGATATAAGCAACTATTGGCAGAAAGGTGGGCTAGTGCAAGTATGAGTAGTGGTGGGGTTGAAGAGGGTTGGAATAGTTTTAAAAATGCAGTATTAGGATGTGGGGCATTAGTTTGTGGTTATGGGAGAGTGGGTGCAGGAGGAAAGAGGAGTGATTAGTGGAATGATGAAGTAAAAGGTGTAATAAAAGAGAAAAAGTTAGCTTATGAGAGGTTTTTACAAACCAGAAGTGTTATAAGAGGAGCAGAGTATATGGAGAGTAAAATAAAGGTGAAGAGAGTAGTGAGAGAGTGCAAAAGGAGAGCAGATGATAGAGTGGGAGAGGCACTGTCAAGAAATTTCAATGAATATAAGAAAAAATTTTGGAGTGAATTAAACAAGATAAGAAAGCCTAGGGAAAGAATGGATTTGTCAGTTAAAAACGGAGTAGGGGAGTTAGTAGATGGGGAGATGGTGGTGTTGGGTAGATGGTGGAAATATTTTGAGGAACTTTTAAATGTCGACGAAGAAAGGGAGACGGTAATTTCATGCATTGGCCAGGGAGGTATACCATCTTTTAGGAGTGAAGAACAGGATGTGAGTGTGAGGGAGGTGCGTAAGGCATTACGTAGAATGAAAGGGGGTAAAGCAGCTGGAACTGACGGGATCATGACACAAATGTTAAAAGCAGGGGGGGGGGAATAGTGTTAGAGTGGTTGGTATTATTGTTTAATAAATGTATGAAAGAGGGGAAGGTACCTAGGGATTGGTAGAGAACATGTATAGTTCCTTTATATAAAGGGAAGGGGGACAAAAGAGATTGTAAAAATTATAGAGGAATTAGTTTACTGAGTATACCAGGGAAAGTGTAAGGTAGGGTTATTATTGAAAGCATTAGAGGTATGTCAGAATGTAGGATTGCGGATGAGCAAGGAGGTTTTAGAGTGGGTAGGGGATGTGTAGATCAAGTGTTTACATTGAAGCATATATGTGAAAGGTATTTAGATAAAGGTAGGGAAGTTTTTATTGCATTTATGGATTTAGAAAAGGCATATGATAGAGTGGATAGGGGAGCAATGTGGCAGATGTTGCAAGTATATGGAATAGGTCGTAAGTTACTAAATGTTGTAAAGAGTTTTTATGAGGATAGTGAGGCTCAGGTTAGGGTGTAGAAGAGAGGGAGAATACTTCCCGGTAAAAGTAGGTCTTAGACAAGGACGTGTAATGTCACCATGGTTGTTTAATATATTTATAGATGGGGTTGTAAAAGAAGTAATTGCTAGGGTGTTCGGGAGAGGGGTGGGATTAAATTATGGGGAATCAAATACAAAAATGGGAATTGACACAGTTTATTTTTTGCTGATGATACTGTGCTTATGGGAGATTCTAAAGAAAAATTGCAAAGGTTAGTGGACGAGTTTGGGAGTGTGTGGGAAGGTAGAAAGTTGAAAGTGAACATAGAAGAGAGTAAGGTGATGAGGGTATCAAATTATTTAGATAAAGAAAAATTGGATATTATATTGGGGAGGAGGAGTATGGAAGAAAATGTTTTCAGACATTTGTGAATTGACGTGTCAGCGGATGGATTTATGAAGGATGAGGTTAATCATAGAATTGATGAAATAAAAAAGGTGAGTGGTGCGTTGAGGTATATGTGGAGACAAAAAACGTTATCTATGGAGACAAAGAAGGGAATGTATGAAAGTATAGTGGGACCAACACTCTTATATGGGTGTGAAGCTTGGGTTGTAAATGCTGCAGCAAGGAGACGGTTGGAGGCAGTGGAGATGTCCTGTCTAAGGGTAATGTGTGGTGTAAATATTATGCAGAAAATTCGGAGTGTGGAAATTAGGAGAAGGTGTAGAGTTAATAAAAGTGTTAGAGGGCTGAAGAGGGGTTCTTGAGGTGGCTTGGTCACTTAGAGAGAATGGATCAAAGTAGAATGACATGGAGAGCGTATAAATCTGTAGGGGAAGGAAGGTGGGGTAGGGGTCGTCGACAAGGTTGGAGGGAGGGGGTAAAGAAGGTTTTGTGGGCGAGGGGCTTGGACTTCCAACAAGGGTGCGTGAGCGTGTTAGGAGTGAATGGAGACGAATGGTTTTTGGGTCCTGACGAGCTGTTGGAGTGTGAGCAGGGTAATATTTGGTGAAGGGATTCAGGGAAACCGATTATTTTTATGTAGCCGGACTTGAGTTCTGGAAGTGGGAAGTACAATGTCTGCACTTTAAAGGGGGGGTTTGGGATATTGGCGGTTTGGAGGGATATGTTGTGTATCTTTATACGTATATGCTTCTAAGTTGTTGTATTCTGAGCACCTCTGCAAAAACAGCGATTATGTGTGAGTGAGGCAAAAGTGTTGAATGATGACGAAAGTATTTTCTTTTCGGGGATTTTCTTTCTTATTGGGTCACCCTGCCTTTGTGGGAGACGGCCGACTTGTTATATATATATATATATATATATATATATATATATATATATATATATATGATATAAACCTTGATAATAAATGCCGACAAATTGGTTTAGAAAGACACGTAAGCAAACACTATGACATATTTCTTAGAAAACGTTTCGGTCCTGGGACCTTGATCACTTCTAACATACAGAGGTGGAAAGACATATAAAGGCGGAGAGTGAGGTGTGAGTGACGCATGGTGACCTGAAGAATGCCATGTTGGGATGAGGAAGGGTAGACGGTGAGATCATGTGAATCCTGTGTTGTTGGATTGGTGGTGCTTAGCCTACTTGAGTATCATATATGCTAATGTTTTAGAAATTTTGTAGTTTCCAGTGTTACGTTCTATTGTGGCGTTGACGGCGATTAGCTAGGCTTCTACACACCGTCGGCGTCTGAGGTCTGGTTCGGTGAGAACGAGTTGTGCCTCATCCCAATTCATTAAATGCCCTCTCACCTCACTCTCCGCCTATATATAATGTTTTTCTACCTCTGTATGTTAGAAGTGATGAAGGTCCCAGGACCGAAACGTTTTCTAATAAATATGTCATAGTGTTCGCTTACGTGTCTTTCTAAACCATATATATATATATATATATATATATATATATATATATATATATATATATATATATATATATATATATATATATATATATATATATATATATATGTCGTGCCGAATAGGCAGAACTTACGATTTTGGCTTAAATAGCAACGCTCATCTTGCCATATAGGACAAGTGAAAATTTGTGTATGCAATAATTTCGCCAAAATCATTCTGAACCTAACGAAAAAAATATATTTGATTGTGTTTGTTTAGTACTAAATTATTGTAAACGTATTTAAAATATATTTAGTTGGGTTAGGCTTAAATAAATTGCTCTTGTTATAATTAGGTTAGGTAAGTTTTCTAAGTTCCTTTTGGTGCAAAATTATAAATTTTTACATCAACATTAATGGAAAAAATATATCTTTAAACGTATAAGAGAAAATTTTAGAAATGACTTAATTTTAAATGAGTTCTTGCTAATTGACCAGTTTTGCATATTCGGCACGACATATATATATATATATATATATATATATATATATATATATATATATATATATATATATATATATATATATATATAAATATATATATGCATATATATATATATACATACATCTAGGTTTTTCTCCTTTTTCTTAATAGCTCTTGTCCCTTTTTATTTCTTCTATTGTCCATGGGGAAGTGGAAAAGAATCTTTCCTCCGTAAGCCATGCGTGTCGTATGAGGCGACTAAAATGCCGGGAGCAATGGGCTAGTAACCCCTTCTCCTGTATACATTTACTAAAAAAGAGAAGAAGAAAAACTTTATAAAACTGGGTTGCTTAAATGTGCGTGGATGTAGTGCGGATGACAAGAAACAGATGATTGCTGATGTTATGAATGAAAAGAAGTTGGATGTCCTGGCTCTAAGCGAAACAAAGCTGAAGGGGGTAGGAGAGTTTCAGTGGGGGGAAATAAATGGGATTAAATCTGGAGTATCTGAGAGAGTTAGAGCAAAGGAAGGGGTAGCAGTAATGTTAAATGATCAGTTATGGAAGGAGAAAAGAGAATATGAATGTGTAAATTCAAGAATTATGTGGATTAAAGTAAAGGTTGGATGCGAGAAGTGGGTCATAATAAGCGTGTATGCACCTGGAGAAGAGAGGAATGCAGAGGAGAGAGAGAGATTTTGGGAGATGTTAAGTGAATGTATAGGAGCCTTTGAACCAAGTGAGAGAGTAATTGTGGTAGGGGACCTGAATGCTAAAGTAGGAGAAACTTTTAGAGAGGGTGTGGTAGGTAAGTTTGGGGTGCCAGGTGTAAATGATAATGGGAGCCCTTTGATTGAACTTTGTATAGAAAGGGGTTTAGTTATAGGTAATACATATTTTAAGAAAAAGAGGATAAATAAGTATACAAGATATGATGTAGGGCGAAATGACAGTAGTTTGTTGGATTATGTATTGGTAGATAAAAGACTGCTGAGTAGACTTCAGGATGTACATGTTTATAGAGGGGCCACAGATATATCAGATCACTTTCTAGTTGTAGCTACACTGAGAGTAAAAGGTAGATGGGATACAAGGAGAATAGAAGCATCAGGGAAGAGAGAGGTGAAGGTTTATAAACTAAAAGAGGAGGCAGTTAGGGTAAGATATAAACAGCTATTGGAGGATAGATGGACAAATGAGAGCATAGGCAATGGGGTCGAAGAGGTGTGGGGTAGGATTAAAAATGTAGTGTTAGAGTGTTCAGCAGAAGTTTGTGGTTACAGGAAAGTGGGTGCAGGAGGGAAGAGGAGCGATTGGTGGAATGATGATGTAAAGAGAGTAGTAAGGGAGAAAAAGTTAGCATATGAGAAGTTTTTACAAAGTAGAAGTGATGCAAGGAGGGAAGAGTATATGGAGAAAAAGAGAGAGGTTAAGAGAGTGGTGAAGCAATGTAAAAAGAGAGCAAATGAGAGAGTGGGTGAGATGTTATCAACAAATTTTGTTGAAAATAAGAAAAAGTTTTGGAGTGAGATTAACAAGTTAAGAAAGCCTAGAGAACAAATGGATTTGTCAGTTAAAAATAGGAGAGGAGAGTTATTAAATGGAGAGTTAGAGGTATTGAGAAGATGGAGGGAATATTTTGAGGAATTGTTAAATGTTGATGAAGATAGGGAAGCTGTGATTTCGTGTATAGGGCAAGGAGGAATAACATCTTGTAGGAGTGAGGAAGAGCCAGTTGTGAGTGTGGGGGAAGTTCGTGAGGCAGTAGGTAAAATGAAAGGGGGTAAGGCAGCCGGGATTGATGGGATAAAGATAGAAATGTTAAAAGCAGGTGGGGATATAGTTTTGGAGTGGTTGGTGCAATTATTTAATAAATGTATGGAAGAGGGTAAGGTACCTAGGGATTGGCAGAGAGCATGCATAGTTCCTTTGTATAAAGGCAAAGGGGATAAAAGAGAGTGCAAAAATTATAGGGGGATAAGTCTGTTGAGTGTACCTGGTAAAGTGTATGGTAGAGTTATAATTGAAAGAATTAAGAGTAAGACGGAGAATAGGATAGCAGATGAACAAGGAGGCTTTAGGAAAGGTAGGGGGTGTGTGGACCAGGTGTTTACAGTGAAACATATAAGTGAACAGTATTTAGATAAGGCTAAAGAGGTCTTTGTGGCATTTATGGATTTGGAAAAGGCGTATGACAGAGTGGATAGTGGGGCAATGTGGCAGATGTTGCAAGTGTATGGTGTAGGAGGTAGGTTACTGAAAGCAGTGAAGAGTTTTTACGAGGATAGTGGGGCTCAAGTTAGAGTATGTAGGAAAGAGGGAAATTTTTTCCCAGTAAAAGTAGGCCTTAGACAAGGATGTGTGATGTCACCGTGGTTGTTTAATATATTTATAGATGGGGTTGTAAGAGAAGTAAATGCGAGGGTCTTGGCAAGAGGCGTGGAGTTAAAAGATAAAGAATCACACACAAAGTGGGAGTTGTCACAGCTGCTCTTTGCTGATGACACTGTGCTCTTGGGAGATTCTGAAGAGAAGTTGCAGAGATTGGTGGATGAATTTGGTAGGGTGTGCAAAAGAAGAAAATTAAAGGTGAATACAGGAAAGAGTAAGGTTATGAGGATAACAAAAAGATTAGGTGATGAAAGATTGAATATCAGATTGGAGGGAGAGAGTATGGAGGAGGTGAACGTATTCAGATATTTGGGAGTGGACGTGTCAGCGGATGGGTCTATGAAAGATGAGGTGAATCATAGAATTGATGAGGGAAAAAGAGTGAGTGGTGCACTTAGGAGTCTGTGGAGACAAAGAACTTTGTCCTTGGAGGCAAAGAGGGGAATGTATGAGAGTATAGTTTTACCAACGCTCTTATATGGGTGTGAAGCGTGGGTGATGAATGTTGCAGCGAGGAGAAGGCTGGAGGCAGTGGAGATGTCATGTCTGAGGGCAATGTGTGGTGTGAATATAATGCAGAGAATTCGTAGTTTGGAAGTTAGGAGGAGGTGCGGGATTACCAAAACTGTTGTCCAGAGGGCTGAGGAAGGGTTGTTGAGGTGGTTCGGACATGTAGAGAGAATGGAGCGAAACAGAATGACTTCAAGAGTGTATCAGTCTGTAGTGGAAGGAAGGCGGGGTAGGGGTCGGCCTAGGAAAGGTTGGAGGGAGGGGGTAAAGGAGGTTTTGTGTGCGAGGGGCTTGGACTTCCAGCAGGCATGCATGAGCGTGTTTGATTGGAGTGAATGGAGACAAATGGTTTTTAATACTTGACGTGCTGTTGGAGTGTGAGCAAAGTAACATTTATGAAGGGATTCAGGGAAACCGGCAGGCCGGACTTGAGTCCTGGAGATGGGAAGTACAGTGCCTGCACTCTGAAGGAGGGGTGTTAATGTTGCAGTTTAAAAACTGTAGTGTAAAGCACCCTTCTGGCAAGACAGTGATGGAGTGAATGATGGTGAAAGTTTTTCTCTTTTCGGGCCACCCTGCCTTGGTGGGAATCGGCCAGTGTGATAATAAAAAAAAATATATATATATATATATATATATATATATATATATATATATGTCGTGCCGAATAGGCAGAACTTGCGATCTTGGCTTAAATAGCAACGCTCATCTTGCCATATTGCACAAGCGAAAATTTGTGTATGCAGTAATTTCGCCAAAATCATTCGGAACCTAACGAAAAAAAATATATTTCACTGTGTTTGTTTAGTATTAAATTAATGTAAACAAATCTAAAATATATTTAGTTGGGTTAGGCTAAAATAAATTGTTCATGTTATAATAAGTTTAGGTAAGTTTTCTAAGATTCTTTTGGTGGAAAATTAAAATTTTTTACAGTAACATTAATGAAAAAATATATCTTTAAACGTATAAGAGAAAATTTCAGAAAGGACTTAATTTTAAATGAGTTTTTGCTAATTGACCAGTTTTACATATTCGGCACGACATATATATATATTTATATATATATATATATATATATATATATATATATATATATATATATATATATATATATACAAAACAACCACTGTGAAAGAATAAAGAAATTCCAAGCCCTTTCGTGACTACTCACATTATCAAGGAACTATCATAGTTCCTTGATAATGTGAGTAGTCACGAAAGCGCTTGGAATTTCTCTATTCTTTCACAGTGGTTGTTTTGCATATTCTGAAATCACCTGTTTACTGTGATCTTATTGCATACACACACACACACACACACACACACACACACACACACACAGTGGAACCCCGAGTTTTGGCCGTAATCTGCTCCAGGGGTTAGACGTAAACTCGAAACGGTCGAAGCAATATTTCCCATAAGAAATAACGTAAATACAATTAATCCATTCCAGACCCACAAAAATATTAACAAAAAATATATTTTTAAAGAATATCTATAGTTTAACATATAGTACTTGAAACATACGTACATATATTACTTAAATGAGTATTACAATACATAAACATTTAAAATCACATTTATGTACCTTTATTGAAGAGTCTTGCTGGCATCTGGAAGATAGTTAGGAGGAGAGAGGGAGGACTTATTGTTTGGAAGGGGAATCCCCTTTAATAAAGACTTTAGGCAGCAAGTCCTTATCTGGGGTTACTTCCCTTCTTTGTCTTTTAATGCCACTAGGACCAGCTTGAGAGTCACTGGACCCTTGTCGTACAAAATAACTGTCCAGATTGCTCTGTTTCTGTTGTCTCTTTAAGATTACCCTGAAGTGGGTCAATGTTTTGTCACTGAACATGTTGCAGATATGGCTTGTTTCAGCTTGGTCAGGGTGGTATATCTCCACAAAATGTTGCAACTTATTCCACATTCCACACGTCCTTAATCACTGAAGAAGGCACCTCCTTCACTCCCTCTTCCTCTGAAGCAAGTTCCTCAGCTGTGGTCTGATGCTGTTCCAGTTGAAGCTCTTGCAGTTCGTCAATGGTTAGCTCTTCCGTGTGGTCCTCCACCAGCTCTTCTACATCCTCACCACTCACCTCTAACCCAATGCCACAATACTTTCCACAACAGGCAGAGGGTCTGCAGGGTCAGGGTCAGCCTCAAACCCTTCAAAATCCCTCTGAAGGACACATTGTGGCCACAATTTTCTCCAAGCAGAGTTCAAAGTCCTGGAAGTCACTACCTCCCAAGCCTTACCTATAAAGCTTATGCAGTTGTAGATATTTCACAGTCACAATCAATAAACAAGCACTAAACACTATTGTGAAAGCAGGTGCACAGGTGCAGGCAGGCAGACAAGCCTGGTATGCCAGCCGTAATATGGGGCACAGGCGGAAACTCAGGACAAAATTTAGCCAAAAAAAAAATCGGTCGAAACTCGAAGCGGCTGATACTCATGGTGGCTGAAACTCGGGGTTCCACTGTACACACACATGGGTGGATGTGGTACTTGAAAGCCTCATGCATCAACATATCAGGGACACTACCAGAGAGAGAGGGGAGGATGAGCCAGCAAGACCGGATCTTGTGTTTACCCTGAGAGCAGTTCAGACATTGAGGACATCACTTACGAGAGGCCCCTTGGAGCTAGCGATCACGTGGTTCTGAGTTTTGATTATATAGTAGAGTTACAAGTGGAGAAGGTAACTGGAATTGAATGGGAAAAGCCAAACTATAAAAGGGGGGACTACACAGGTATGAAGAACTTCCTGCAGGATGTTCAGTGGGACAGAGGACTGGTAGGAAAATCAGTAAACGAGATGATGGAATATGTAGCAACAAAGTGCAAGGAGGCAGAGGAAAGGTTTGTTCCCAAGGGAAATAGAAATAATAGAAGACCAAAACGAGTCTTTGGTTTACCCGAAGGTGTAGGGAGGCAAAAACTAAGTGCACCAGAGAATGGAAAAGGTACAGGAGGCAAAGGACCCAGGAAAATAAGTAAAAGAGCCAGAAACGAGTATGCACAGATAAGGAGGGAGGCCCAGCGACAGTACGAAAACGACATAGCATTGAAAGTCAAGTCTGACTCGAAACTGCTGTATAGCCACATTAGGAGGACGACAACAGTCAAAGACCAGGTGATAAGGCTGAGGAAAGAAGATGGAGAACTCGCAAGAAACGCTCAAGAGATATGTGAGGAGCTCAACATGAGATTTAAGGAAGTATTTACAGTGGAGACAGGAAGGCCTCTGGGGGGACAGACCAGATGGGGACACCAGCAAGGAATATACCAACAAGTGTTGGATGTCATAAATACAAATGAGGTGAAGAAGCTGCTAAGGGACATCGATACCTCAAAGGCAATGAGACTGGACATCTTCCCGTGGGTCCTTAGAGAGGGAGCGGATATGCTGTGTGTGCCACTTACCACAATCTTCAACACATCCCTGGAAACTGGGCAACTACCTGAGGTATGGAAGATGACAAATGTAGTTCCCATTTTTAAGAAAAAGGAGACAGAAAAGAGGCACTAAACTATAGACCTGTGTCACTGATGTGTATAGTATGCAAAGTTATGGAGAAGATTATCAGGAGGAGAGTGGTGGAGCACCCGGAATGGAACAAGAGTATAAATGCCAACCAGCATGGATTCATGGAAGGCAAATCCTGTGTCACAAACCTTCTGGAGTTTTATGATAAAGTAACAGAAATAAGACACGAGAGAGAGGGGTGGGTTGATTGCATCTTCTTGGACTGCAAGAAGGCCTTTGACACAGTTCCTCACAAGAGATTAGTACAGAAGCTAGAGGATCAGGCGCATATAACAGGAAGGGCACTGCAATGGATCAGAGAATACCTGACAGGGAGGCAACAACGAGTCATGGTACGTAATGAGATATCACAGTGGGCACCTGTGACGAGCGGGGTCCCACAGGGGTTGGTCCAAGGACCAGTGCTATTTTTGGTATATGCAAACATGATGGAAGGGTTAGACTCAGAAGTGCCCCTGTTCACAGACGATGTAAAGTTAATGAGGAGAATTAAATCAGATGAGGATCAGGCAGGACTTCAAAGAGACCTGGACAGACTGGACACCTGGTCCAGCAACTGGCTTCTCGAATTTAACCTCGCCAAATGCAAAGTCATGAAGATAGGGGAAGGGCACAGAAGACCGCAGACGGAGTATAGGCTAGCTGGCCAAAGACTGCAAACCTCTGTCAAGGAGAAAGATCTTGGGGTAAGTATAACACCGAGCATGTCACCGGAAGCACACATCAACCAGATAACTGCTGCAGCATATGGGCGCCTGGCAAACCTGAGAACAGCGTTCCGATACCTTAGCAAGGAATCGTTCAAGACATTGTACAACGTGTACGTCAGTCCCATACTGGAGTATGCAGCACCTGTTTGGAACCCGCACTTGATCAAGCACGTCAAGAAATTAGAGAAAGTGAAAAGGTTTGCGACAAGGTTAGTTCCAGAGCTCAGGGGAATGTCCTATGAAGAAAGGTTGAGGGAAATCGGCCTGACGACACTGAAGGACAGGAGGGTCAGGGGAGACATGATAACGACATATAAAATACTGCGCAGAATAGACAAGGTGGACAAAGACAGGATGTTCCAGGGAGGGGACACAGAAACAAGAGGTCACAATTGAAAGTTGAAGACTTAGATGAGTCAAAGGGATGTTAGGAAGTATTTCTTTAGTCAGAGTTGTCAGGCAGTGGAATAGCCTAGAAAGTGACGTAGTGGAGGCGGAAACCATACATAGTTTTAAGACGAGGTTTGATAAAGCTCATGGAGCAGGTAGAGAGAGGATCCAGTAGCAACCGGTGAAGAGGCGGGGCCAGGAGCTAAGACTCGACCCCTGCAACCATAAATAGGCGAGTACAAATAGGTGAGTACTCATACACAAAAACGAGGACGGGGGAAAATTTGTGAAAGGGAGGGAATGAGGGCCATTGGAAGTGGGGAAGAGACTGGGTAAGAGCCTGACTAGGAAGAGGGATGAAGAAAGGGTACGAGTAAAGAGAGAAGAAAAAGAAGGGAGTGCTACATAGGGTAACACCTCTTGTAAGGGTGTAAACATTTGGCAAATGTAAGCTGATGATCATATTTCATGGTGAGCAAAGAACTGTCAGGTTCAGGAAGCTGTAGGCTGCAATGATTTAATATAGAGAAAATGTGTTGGTACGATCTTAAGCTCTCATGAATATGATGTAAATGTCATATATATGTAGCATTTCCTCGGCTTTTGAGCCAAATAATGATAGAACGAAACTCAAACGTATCAGAAAAATATAAAGAAGGCTAATTTAGTCTGAGCTGTGGTGGGGTCTATCTGAGAGGCACCATAATACTCTCGGGTAACATACAAGTCTTTCAAAGAACACAGACATCTGTCAGAGAACAGGCGCTTTCAAAAAGCACGTCACTCAGAGAACACGAATGTCTCGGTGAACAGTCTTCTTTAATCGAAATAGTGTCTCCTTACATTTAAAGTATATTTTGTGTAGTCACACCTGATAATAACTTGTATTACGAGTCTAATGATATGCGTGTTCTTCTACTAACAGAGTGTTGTCAAAGAAGCATCCCGTCTTCAAAATGTAAACACACGACTTTCGACCACCACTTTCACGAAAATCTTGTATCAAGTCTGGGGTTTGTTTTTATTGTGCTTCGCCAGGATCTCATGCCTTGTATCTATCAAATTTTTATTTTATTATTCATAGTACAAGTACGTGACGCTTCTGTCCTCCCTTACCCTCTTCTCTCTTCGTCTTTTCTCTCCTCCCTCTTTCTTCTCCCCTGGTCCCTCTTTCTTCTCTCCTAGTCCCTCTTCCTTCTCCTCTCTCTAGCTTCTCCTTCACCCATTCTCCACTCTTCTAATCCTCCATCTTCCTTCTTTCTCTCACATCATCTTTCATCTTTCCCCCTTTACCCTTCAGAGCCTCTTTGGACCTCCTTGGATCCCCTCGACCGACTCCTCCTCAGATTAAGAGTCGAGAGGAGACTCCTCTCCTCCCTCTTTCAACCCCTGTTAAGATGAGATTGTCTGATACTTCTGTCAACACTTGACTCTCGACACTTCCATCAGAATCATTTACATGCAAAAGAGCAACCCGTCCTCCTAAAGCAGCACTCGATTTTTCACATAACGATAATCAAATTTCTCGATATACGTTATTTAACTTAAATTGTCGCCTATAAGCAAAGATTTATGATTTATAACATAGCATAACACCAGTAAATGCAGTAATTTATAAATACGGCAAAAACTTGTAGAGCGCAGGAAAAAAAAATAGTGACCCAGTGAACACACGTTAAAAATGGTTACATCACTTTTTTCATTCCAGTTTCACCGTCACAAATCTGATACACTTACCCACTGTAAAATACTGTCTGATTAGGATTTGGGCTGGAGAAAGAACTATTTGAAAGTGCGTCACCACACTTTAGAAAACTCTCGCATTAAAAGTGTCCACGAATTTGCCAATATTCTGTCAGAGTGTAGCGTAACTGGAAAGCATCCGGATGAACCAACAAGTCTGACTGATCAGGCTGTTGGCAGCAGTGATATCCGTAACCAAGTAATCAACCAGTAAACTATCTTAGGAGAGGATGCTCTCGCAGTAGCATTAGTGCTGTATTATGTATTAAACCACGGATAGAAAGTAGCCCCGGTCACGATTAAGAAGCATGAATTGCCAGGAATGATGTACAGTGCAAGAATAACCTCCCATATCACCTGATATATTTTACCAAGCTCCTTGTATAGTACTCTAGCTTAATATAACCTAACCTAACCATCATATAATTAGAAAGTCTCTGGCTTTTTAGCGAATCGTTATATGATGTGTCTGACCACCTCTTTTCTTTATATTCCATTATGACTACCGCAGATTCTCATATGACAAGGAAGTATAACTGGATTCTAAACTGAACCTTGGTCTCCAGGCCACCAGAGACGAAAGTTGGAAAGTTCGCGTGTCTGGGGAAATATCTGGAAGACTGTTGGAAAGTTAGTTAGGTTCAGGCTTAGTGTCAGATGGGATCCTACCTTAGCAGAGAGCTCTAACATTGTGGAAGCGAACATCTTCCGTCTCAACTGAGAACTGTAACATGCGTTTTATATTCAGGATATTGACAACGGCGGATGAGGCATGAGTGTCGCAGCTCTGTTTGAACTTGCGTTGCTACGGAAATTACTTGAGCTACTAAGTCAAGGAAGTATTTATTGGAGCAGGTTACAGAAAGAGCGAGAGTGATTGAGTTATATCGGCATATACATTGAGCCTCTAATAACACACCTGACTTAAAACATGGATCGCATATAAAACATTGAAAATGACTTCGTTGTTTCACTGAAGACTATGATTAGACATGATCACGCTTATAATCATAATAGGGTGCAAGAAAATAGATACAGTATCTTTGCATCATCAGCAAAATACTTGTGATAAACCGGTGACCGATTTCGAGTTCTTCCACCCCTCGCAGCCTGGCCTGGGGCCAGGTTTTCCTATTGATTGTCTATTCACCTAGGCTGTTGCTGTTGGGCGGCCCACTTGCCCACATAGCCATCGAGCGTGGTTGATCTGGCACTTGGCGGGGGAAGTGATGCAGTTCCTTGTCCTTAATACGTCCTTCTCCTTTATACGTCCTTCTGCTTTATACGTCCTTCTTCCATACGCCCCTCTCCTTTATACGTCCTTCTTCCATACGTCCCTCTCCTTTATACGTCCCCTCTCCTTTATACGTCTCCTCTCCTTTATACGTCCCCTCTCCTTTATACGTCCCCTCTCCTTTATATGTCCTCTCTTATCTTCCTCTTTCTTCTGCTCTATCCATTATACTGCCTCTTTTTCCTTTAATCGTCTTTCCATACCTTTCTCTCTTCGCCTTAGCAGCTCAATTTATCAATTGCATTTCACTGTAGTTTGTCATGACTTGAGTGTTAAAGTTCGTCTACGGTGTCTTTACCAGGGTGACCGTCCCTCATCTTTAAAGAAATCTAAAGAAGAGAGGGGAGCTAGTTGAGAGAGCTAGTTGCAGCATTTAGACGTATCTCGCATCTGCAAGATTGTACGAGGCATAAGTATGCTCACACCTTGAGTATGCACCATTTTCTTGGATTGCCTGCTCCCTTTCCCCTCCGACTTCTCGACAGAATAGAGAACAGAGCAAGGCGACTCATCTCTCGTCTGGACCCAGCCTGGACAGATCTGTCCTCTCAGCAGAACCTTCAACACCGGAGGGATGTGGGCGGTCTTACTGTTATGTACAAGGCCAATGTTGTCAAGGTACTACACTTGGCTCCACTCCAAGGACAGCGAGAAGAGAGCAACACAACTAGACGGCCAGCAAACAGCAACAACACCCTGGCTGTACCCTTCTCAAAAACATCATTCCATCTGAGATTATTTATTCCTTGGATGACTCGAGTCTCGAACCGGTTCGTACAGAATAATGACATCGATGACAAAGCCAGATGACCAAATGAAATCGCTCATCCACGCATGGTTCCAACTTCATCCTCTTCCCTATTTTTATGTCTCATAACAAGCAAAAGGCTTTCAAATGAGCTGATGTAGATAACTTTTAGCTCGTAAATAAAGGAAGGCACACTTTACCTAACCCTGTAAAACCCTTGTGTAACAAAAAAAAAAGTGAGTGGATGGGCAGGCAGACAAACAGTCTGACTTCTGAGTGGACAAGGAGTCCACGTGGGCGGGCGGGCGGGCGGGCGTGTAAACATAAATTTAAGCAGGCGGGTGGGCAAGCAGATGTTCAGAGGGGCTGACGGTCAAGCGGGTGGCTGATCAGTCTTGCCTGACTCGAAGTTTTTCTTAGAATGAGTGATTCTCAGTTGTCAGGATAATATGAGAGCGAGCTCTTGAGGGCTCTCACCTACCAAGTGCTCATTTTTACTTGTACGAGTTACTCCTGCACTATAGAATTATTATATTCCAATCTTCATTGAGGCTTTTTTTTTTTTACAAATTTTATACAAAAAAAGTTTCCCATTTCAGACTTTTTTTTTTTTTTTTTAATTATTTTTTTCCGCTAGATTCGTCTCTTCTCGAACTGTTAAAAATAATTTAATCCCTCTACACATCGACAAAAATATTTTCCTCGCTACCAAATCTGTAAAATTTGTTTCTGTAAAATCCTGAAGGAACTGTCCCATCAATAAAAGCCCATTTCGGTCACAAGGATTTTAGCCGAGGTCGATTAGTTTTTAAAATATTGACTATAACCCTCAGTAGACGCTGCTTAGGAAAGTGGGTCGCGAATTTTGCTGTAGGAAGTGTTTAGCTGCGTAAAAGTGTTGCTGCGCTTTTCTTTTCCTTGGGGCCAAGAAATAAGAGCAGGCCGGGAGCGGCGAGTAAGAAGTGGACGGTGAGGGACAAGCAGCTTTACGAGGAAGCTGGAGAATGTCGCCATTGATCTGTCCAAGAGTGGATGTTGGAGGAGCATGGACGACCAAGTTTAAGGAAATTGTGTGAGGAATACTGGTTATGCTGTGACTTACTCTAGTCCCGGCGGTCTGAGTCCACGAAGGGTAAGGGCGGTCGTTAAGTTTTCCCCTTTCTGAGGTAGCACAGTTTAGGGATTTTTTTTTTTTTTTTTTTACGTTTTTTTAAAAGGTTGCATCATGTGCCGCGGAAGTTCTCTGGAGGAAGTGTAAGGTAAGACTGGGTAGAAAATTCCAGTTACGTAATGTGACATTTTTTGCTTCAGAAACTTGTAGATAGCAACTGCATGGTTGCTCAAGTAGTCAACAGGAAAGTTTGTCCTCAGGTCCGGCTGCAAGATAATAACTTTAGGAACCGGTGACAGATACACATACCATAATTGCCATGGATTCTGTGAATTGTAGTAGATCTCCCAGTATGACTGTGGTGAGAGACTTGATATATAAAAGAAACTAACATGATGTCGTCGCAGTAAGAGGCGCCTGTTGAACATCATCTGAAGAAAAGCTACAAATCTTGTGGTCATTACGGCTGAATACACAGAGTATAAGATTTGAAAAACCTGGAGACAGAAGTACGGAAAATATAATTGTTCTGTATATTTCGACCTTCATCTCTGGACGAGTTCGAACCCTTCCCCTTCCCCTACTCTCTCGTTCATCGCCTATTAGTTTTAGTTCTTAAGGATTGATTGTGTTTTGAGGTTCTGCTGAGGGCATTTCAGTGAGACCATTGTTGTATATGTTTTTATCGCAAGTTTACTTGTTTGTTTTGCACATTTCACACAGTTTGGTAAGTTTGTACGTCAAGTCTCGCATTTATATATTCTTTTCAATAAATATAGTGGCTGGGTAATGGTCAAGGACGAACGGGCATGTTATCTAAAGTTTGATCATCAATTTGTGGTTTATCTATGATTAGTTATCAGATTTTGAATAGGCATATTTGTATTTTGTACCAAATTTAACAGAGTAACCTAACCTTAATATACTTTACGTAACATATGTTTACGAAAAGGTTAATTGTCACATTGTTGCAGGCGGGGTTCAATGATAAGGCTTCGGAGGCTTCTTACTTTATTTGCGAGATAGTGGATACACAGGCATTGTGTTTGTGCCCATGTCCCGGAGGGGCCATGACCAGCGAGAGAGAGAGAGGAGTAGACTTCGTTGGCTCTAGGATGCCTGGGTGCCAAGTGAGAGACAGGGGTGGGCAGGCTGTAGTGGCTTGCCCTCTGGGGGAAACTATGGGAATTAGGCATGTAGGCTTACTGGCTACACACACAAACCTAATTTTTCGGAAACTATATTTCAGTTTTTCTAGGAGGGAAAGAGAGGGAAGGGAAGGGCTGTCTTTAAGTGATCCTTATCTTCTCTTAGGTTCACATATTGCTGTTTTGAGTTCAACCATTGTAACTTTATTTTTCATTACTGGTTTATTGAATGTGTAGCTTAGGGAAGATTAGCAAATTCGTGGCACTTTTCAACCATTATGCAGTGTGTGTGTTGATATTGCATACTTTACGCAACCAGTAAAGCTCCCAACTCCTCGCTCATGCTTTTGCTTATCCCAGTTGTCTCGTTTATGTAAGGTAATGCCGAGTTAATGAACTGGCTCAGTTTACCCTGTCAAGCTTTGCCTTCGTTTTCTCTCTCGGTCTTTGTTGTTAGTGAAAACAGACTCCTTGGGTGTTTACAATATTTCTTCATGGTAGTTATTTATTTAAATTTTATATTGTTCCACTTTTTTAATGTTTATAGTCCAGAAGTAAGTATTTATAGAATAGGCGCAGTTGTGTAATTATATAGTATTGCACTTTATAATTAGCACCAAGAGACATTGATTTTAAGTTTTTAAGCCTAGCGTGAGGAGGTACCTTGAAGAATTTTCATGTGTTGATTGTATACAAACTCGTATGAGAGAGAACCTGAAGGAGGAATAATTTAGGTCTATATATATATACAGTACAAACATTTTTTCTCAACGTTGAGTATGCGACGCCATCATGGAGGCTGCGCCTGATCAAGCACCTTAAGCTTGAGAACATGAGCAGCAGGACCATGATCATAATATATGAATTCAATACTTAGGGTAGAGGGACGACTGTTTGTGTTGAGGAGAATGGCTCAGCGGGCATGAATAGCAGCTAAAGAAACAGAGATGAGCCACTGGGAAATATTTTCTTCGGTCTCAGGTAGTGAGCAAATGGATGGAGCAAGTTGAAGAGATGGTGGAGGCAAGATAGGGCATCGGAGGCTAGGAATCAATATAGCTGGTCGTTAGAAATTAAAGACTTATTCAAGAACTGTGATTCGAACTTTGCATACTTAGGTCCATTCAGTTATGTGGTTGTAAAGGAGCTCTTCGTTAAATACCTCAATACCTAACACTAGAAGGACTTGCTTCATACCAGTACTTTAACATGTGCGTAAGAGAAGGAAATATACAGATAATTACTGGTGGGAGTTGGAGGCAGTTTGAGGAGGTGTGTGATGATAGGAAGATGTTAATAAGACTCAGTATGCGTTTTATGACATTTTATCAAGACGCTTCGTCCAGCAGAGATTTATCATGTAAAATCCCCTGTGGACGAAAAGTCTTTTCAGTAAATGCCATAAACCGCATATTGTCTTATTGACATGCTTGTCGGCATATACCATTAATAAAGAAGATGACAAAGCTGCGTCTGCATTCTGTTCTCTTGTCTTGCAATATGATTTTAAAATAATTGTTTTTTTTTTTAGGGTGCAGTACGTGATTACGACATAAAATATACTGGCAAGAAGTAAAAAGGCAATTAGTGGTAGACTGCTGTTCGAAATTAAAGTATTAGCGACAAGGCGACATAAATGATCGCGATAACAGTTATGACAATAACAAAGATGGCAAGCAAATATTCATTAAATTCGCATGTTCTCTGTAGACTTCAAATTACTACACATTACAGATTATTTAAATTCAGACAAACTTTCATCAGTTCCAACACCTTAAATATTCCTACTTAAAATACTACTGAAGAGCATCTAGTGTTGTAATAATTGCATTAAACTTTGCGCATAGAGGTCTATATGTGACGCTCTCACCTGTCTTTAGGCATTAGCTTGGATATTTCCATTAAACAGGAAGACAAGTCGGCGAGTAGAGAAACGGGATTAGTCACGGTTTCAAGAGTGGGCGTGGTAATGCCCCTGAGATCAGAGGCCAGTAAATATCTGTCTACGAAGCTGTTTGTTGTTAGCTGTAACTTGACCTGCTGCAAACACAAATCGGTGAGTACATGGAGCTGAATGATACAGTACCGATACAAGAGAGAGTCGCGGGTTCACTGCAGGAATGTGTTCAACAGCAGACCTCGTTAGATGTTTCACTCCTAAGAATCTTTATCTTCTGACTATTTGGAGTTACTGGCATGAATTAATCAAGAAGGAATATTAAGGGATACACTGTACATTGCTGTATGCAGACAAAGATACACAGCACAGTTCAAGACATTTATTAGGGAAACGTTTCGCCATAAGTGGCTTCTTCTGTCCTATTGAGAAAGTCACTTTAGGCTTCCTCAATAAATGTCTTGAAATGTGCATGCGTGTCTTCATCTACATATTACCATACCTTTCCAGTCATCTGTTCACTGCTTCCTGAATATGTATGATAATGCCTAAGAAACTATTAAGGGGCACGTCATTTTCCCTGTCTTCTAATATCATGTTCATTTAGCCTTTAGGAAGGGTAGGGGGGGTGTAGAATACCACAAACACCTCTTTACCAAGGGTAAAGAGGTGTTTGTGGCATTTATGGATTTGGAAAAGGGCATATGATAGTGGATAGAGGGGGGGGCAATGTGGCAGATGTTGCAGATGTAAGGAATATGATGTAGGTTATTGAAAGCGGTGAAAAGTTTTTACGAAGATAGTGAGGCTCAGATTAGAGTATGTAGGCGAGATGGAGATTATTTCCCAGTAAAAGTAGGCCTTAGACAAGGATGTGTGATGTCACCATGGTTGTTCAATATATTTATAGATGGAGTTGTAAGAGAAGTGAGTATTCAGGTGTTGGCAAGAGGTGTGGGGTTCAAAGATAAAGAATCTAACACAAAGTGGGACTTGTCACAGTTGCTCTTTGCTGATGACACTGCTTTTGTGGGGTTCTGAAGAGAGGTTGCAGAGGTTGGTTGATGAGTGGGTGTGAGGCATGGGTTGTGAATGTTGCAACAAGGAGAAGGCTGGAGGCAGTGATGTCATGTCTGAGGGCAATGTGTGGTGTGAATATAATGCAGAGAATCCGTAGTTTGGAGATTAGAAGGACGTATGGGATTACCAAAACTATTATCTAGAGGGCTGAGGAGGGGTTATTGGGATGGTTTGGACATGTAGAGAAGATAGAACGAAATAGAATGACTTCGAGAGCGTATAAATCTGTAGTGGAGGGAAGGCAAGGTAGGGATCGGCCTAGGAAAGGTTGGAGGGAGTGGGTAAAGGAGATTTTGTGTGTGAGGGGCTTGGACTTCGACCAAGCGTACGTGAGCGTGTTTGGAGCGAATGGAGACAAATGGTTTTTAGGACTTGACGTGCTGTTAGAGTGTAAGCAAGGTAACATTTATGAAGGGATTCAGGGAAACCGGCAGGCCGGACTTGATTCCTGGAGATGGGAAGTAAAGTGCCGGCACTCTGAAGGAGGGGTGTTGCAGTTTTATAACTGTATTGTAAGCATGCCTCTGGCAAGACAGTGATGGAGTGAGCGAGTGATGAAAGTTTTTCTTTTTCGGGCCACCCTGCCTTGGTGGGAAACAGCCGATGTGTTAATAAATAAAAAATCTACCTTGTCTATAATTATTATTGCATTTGCTTTGTCTGCTTTCGTAAGGTGAAGTCTAGGATCTTTCCTTAATTCATGGTATACCTTAACAAATCTTTGAGCTTTGCTCAGATCTGTACAACACAATTGTCCTCAAAGATTTGTTAAGTTATACCATGAATTAAGGAAAAATCTTAGACTTCACCATACGAAAGCAGACAAAGCAAATGCGTTAGTAATTATGGACAAGAAAGATTATAGGAGAAAAAACATGATACACTAGGAGATAGGGAAACTCACGCACCTCTTAATCATTAGAGCCGGTCACTTGTAGTAAACAACTAGGGTCAGAAACTGAGACTCGACCTCTGCAAAGACAAGCAGATGAGTACACAGATAGCTGAAAGCGGCCTGGTGTGTTTTAAAGTTATTAGAATATGTTATATATCTGGGCGGACCACGTCACCCGCGGCACTCTCCACCTGCCACCTTAAAGGCGACAATTCCTTCCAAAGCCATTACGCACCTGGAATTTTCATTTTTATTTTCTAAAATTAAGGCATTGCTGATTAACTTCCTTAGGATGCTGAGGAGAACATGATTTACTTAGCGTATGATTAGGCGTCACGATTATGAAGCACCGGAATTAGAAAATGGAGCATTTTTCAGTGTATTAAATTTTAAGCTTGAATTAAATACCCCCTCTCCTTTCTTCTCCCTATCCTTCTTCCTCCTCCACCTTAATTCTTCCTACACTTTCATTTTTTTCTTTACTCCCTTTCTACTTGACTATCTTTTTGTTTCACCCCCTTTCTTTCTCTTCGTCATGTCGCTATCTCTCAACCCCTCTAATATACGTGCTGTGATGCGTGTATATGAAGGAAGTCTTATTATTATCCTCTTCGATATGAGTAAATGTCGTTCTAGTTCGCAGTATACACCACAAAGTTCAGTATACTGCTTAGTTATAATATGTCAAGGTATATTTTCTTCACAGATTATGATGTATGTTTGCTTCAGTTTTTATCCTTGATGGGTAGAGCGGATGTTGTACAGTTGTTCCCAAGTCGTGTATCTATAACATTAACATTTTTTCTGTTCTAAATTAAATTTGCCACATAACCTCACAAGTGCCGACATTTGTTAGGCTGTGTGACAGTGATACTTTTATTACTGATAATTGAATCCTTATATTTAATAACAGATTGTGCTTGATCGTGTTTATCAATAAAAAATCATAAGCCCTGAACAGCTATGGATCTTTGATCATGTGGCCCACTATTGAAACACTAATGATTTAATGACCCCCATGATATAAATAATAATTATTTTGTTTTTACCCTTACTGCTGACGTATTGTGTACCAGATGCCCTTATGCCTCTGTATTATCCTCTTTATCCTTTCCACAAACACACACAACAAGTAAATGATGGTTAACTAAATTGCAATATTCAGAATAGGAGTGAGAATAGGGGCGGAAAAAGAAATGTAGGAACTGAGCGACAGGAAATGGTATTACAGAAGGCGGAACCGGGACGGCATGATACATTTTCTAAGATATGTTGTGAGAAGAGAACTGAATGACAAATCTGTACAAGAGATCAAGGTGATAGCATTGAAGTGCAGAGAGGTAAAGGGAAGAAAAAGGTTCTTGATGTATGTCAACGCCTGTCATAAAGGATTGAGTCGTCTTGTATGTCATTTTTTGTCGATGTAAATCTATTGAGAAGAATGAAAGCAAGAGAGGATAGTGATAAGCAGTGCCTCCAAGTGCTGAAGATATGGTCCAGCAAGTGGCTTCTAGAATTCAATCCAAACAAATGCAGGGTCCCGCAATTCGTAGAAGTTAAGGGTGAACCGGACATTGAGTACAGCATGGGAGGAGAGAAGCTGCAAATATCGTTGAATGACATGGACCCGGGGGAAAATATAACACTGCATTTGACAGGATTATTGATAAACCATACTGGAGTGAGGTTTGCTAATCTTTCATGTGCCGCAAGCATATGAAAGATTAGCAAACCTCAGAATAACGTTCTGGAACTCTAACAAAGAATCCTTTGAAAATGTATACCTGGAGAGAGTCCCGGGGGTCAACGCCCCCGCGGCCCGGTCTGTGACCAGGCTTCCTATTAACGACATGTGTTATACTGACTACTGAATATGCGACCCACACTTGGTCAAGCTAGTGCAGAACCTCGAGAAGGTTCAAAGAGTTGCAACCAGACTAGTACCAGTATTGAACATAAGAAAGAAGGAACACTGTAGTAGGCCTACTGACCCGTGTGGAGCAGGTCCATGTCCTCCCCCACGGATTAGCCCAATGACCCACCCAGTCTGGTCACCTCCACTCAAGGAGCACGGCAAAAGACCCAGCAGCACAAGCCAGTCAGGTCCAACTCACACCCACCCACACCCACTCATATATTTATCTAACCTATTTTTAAAACTACACAACGTTTTAGCCTCAATAACTGTACTCGGGAGTTTGTTCCACTCATCCACAACTCTATTAACAAACCAGTGCTTTCCTATATCCTTCTTGAATCTGAATTTTTCCAACTTAAAACCATTGCTGCGAGTCCTGTCTTGGCTGGAAATTTTCAGCACGCTATTTACATCCCCTTTATTTATTCGTGTTTTCCATTTATACACCTCGATCATATCCCCCCTAATTCTACGTCTTTCGAGAGAATGCACATTCAGGGCCCTCAGTCTATCCTCATAGGGATGATTTCTGATACATGGGATCATCTTTGTCAACCTCCTCTGCACGTTTTCCAGAGTATTTATATCCATTCTGTAATACGGTGGCCAGAACTGAGCAACATAGCCTAAATGAGGCCTAACCAAGGATATATAGAGTTGAACAACCTGAGGACTTCTATTATTTATACTTCTAAATATGAAGCCAAGAATTCTGTTAGCTTTATGGCGAACACTAATGCACTGTTGTTTTGGTTTTAGAATACTGCTAACCAGAACTCCTAAGTCCTTTTCACAGTCAGTAGTATTAAGATCTGCATTATTTAGTTTATATGTCGCATAGTTATTTTCCTGTCCAATATTTAGAATTTTGCATTTGTCTATATTAAACTGCATCTGCCACTTCTCCGACCATTGCATCAGACTATTGAAATCATCCGGGAGTGCTGTAGTGTCCTCATTAGAATGAATTGGACGGCCTATTTTAGTGTCATCAGCAAATTTGCTATGTCGCTATTTATTCCCTCATCTATGTCGTTTATGTAAATCGTGAACAACAAAGGGTCCAACACTGACCCCTGTGGAACACCGCTTGTGACGTGCCCCCATTCTGATTTCTCCCCATTTATGCAAACTCTCTGCTGCCTATTTGTCAGCCATGCCTCTATCCAGGAAAAAATTTCTCCTCCTATTCCGTGTGCCTTAAGTTTCCTCAATAGCCTCTGACGTGGAACTCTATCGAAAGCCTTACTGAAGTCCATACACACAATATCATATTCATTACCATGATTTACCTCCTCAAACACCATAGTGAAAAAAAGTTAGTAAATTCGTAAGACAGGAACGCCCCTTTGTAAAACCGTGTTGAGATTCATTAATCAATCTGTGCCTATCAAGACGGCTACGAATTGCTTCGGCAATTATTGATTCCATAAATATTCCCACTATGGAGGTGAGGCTTATTGGTCTATAGTTCGAAGCCGAGGACCTGTCACGTACCTTGTAAATAGGTATTACATTTGCCATTTTCCACTTATCAGGCACTATGCCAGTTTGTAGTGATATGTTAAAAATATTAGCCAAAGATATGCTAAGTTCCTCTTTACATTCCTTTAACACCTTTGCAAACAGTTCATCAGGGCCTGGGGATTTGTTAGGTTTTAGTTTCTCTATTTGTCTGAGGACCATGTAACTAGTTACCGCAATCGTACATAGTTTATTATCGTCCTGTTCTACATAATCTATTATTTCAGGAATATCGCTAGTATTTTCCTGGGTGAAAACTGAGAGGAAGTAGGTATTGAGAATTTCACACACATCCTTATCACTGTCAGTGATCTGACCAGAGTTACTCTTAAGTGGGCCTATCTTGTCCCTAATCTTACTTCTGTATACCTGAAAGAACCCTTTTGGGTTAGTCTTTGAATCCCTTGCGACCTTAGCCTCATAATCCCTTTTTGCTTTTCTTATTCCTTTCTTTATTTCTCTCTCTAATTGAATATATTGATTTCTTAACTGCCCATCCCCTCTTTTGATACGCCTATATATGCCTCTCTTTTGACCAATGAGATGTTTTAATCTATTGTTTATCCATTTGGGATCATTTTTGTTAGATCTAATTTCCCTACTCGGAACGAAAGTTGTCTGGGCAACTAGGACTATGCTCTGTAAAACGTCATATTGGCAACCAGAGGAACTCTGATGATGATGCCTCTAGCACTCCTCAAGCCCAATCTACCTCAGCTCTTGCTACCTTCTACCCCTACCGCTGCACTACATGACCTAATAATAATCCTCTCCCTCTTGCTACCCAATACCCCTTCACCCTTCGCTACCCTGCTGCACTGTGTGACCCTTGTAGATTTAGCGCTTCATTTTTATTATAATAATTGAGAGAAACGCACTATGAGGAGAGGTTGAAGAAATTAAATTTGACGACATTGGTGAAAAGGAGGACTGTGAGAGATGTTTCCAACACACAAAATCTTAAGAGGAGTTAATAAAGCAGATAGAGATAGACTGGGTGAAGAGAACCAGGATCGAGGGTACACAGGTGGAGGCTGAAAACGCAGGTGAGACATAGGGATACAAGTATTTCTTTAGTCCATGACCCGTGTCGGTTTAGCGCTTTATTTGATTATAATAAATTTCTTTAGTCATAGGCTGGAGGCAAACTCAATACACAGCTTTAAGAGTAGATATGGTGAGGCTTAAGAGGCCAGAAGTCAGTGATGACGATCACAGTAGTTTAGGAGGAGGAAGCCGGGTAATGAGGCGAGTCTCGACCCCTACCCCTACACACACACATACACACACACACACACACACACACACACACACACACACACACACACACACACACACACACACACACACACACACACACACACACACACACATACATACACACATACACACATACACATACACACACACACACACACACACACACACACACACACACACACACATACACACACATACACATACACACACACATACACACACATACATACATACACACACACACACACACACACACACACACACATACACACACACACACACACACATATATACACACACACATACACACACACACATATATACACACATACACACACACACACATACACACACACATACACACACACACATACACACACACACACACACACACACACACACACACACACACACACATACACACACACACACACACACACACACACACACACACACACACACACACACACACACACACACACACACACACACACACACATACACACACACAGGAGCTGTGACTCGACCCCTGCAACCACAAATAGGTGAGTACACACAGAGTGGCCAGAAGAGCTCATGCATGCAGGGCAAAGCTCCTGATCATGGGTGACTTTAACCACAAGGAGATCGATTGGGAGAACTTGGACCCACATGGGGGCCAAGATACATGGAGGGCTAAGATGATGGAGGTGGTACTGGAAAACTTCATGTGCCAACACGTAAGGGACACTACAAGAGAGAGAGGAGAGGATGAACCAGCAAGGCTGGACTTAGTATTCACCTTGAGTAGTGCAGATATCGAGGACATCACATATGAAAGACCCCTTGGGGCCAGTGACCATGTGGTTTTAAGCTTCGAATACACAGTAGAGCTACAAGTGGAGGGAGAAGCAGGAAGGCCAGGACGAATGAAGCCAAACTACAAGAAAGGGGACTACACAGGAATGAGGAACTACCTGAACGGGGTTCAGTGGGACAGAGAACTGGCAGGGAAGCCAGTTAATGAGATGATGGAATATGTAGCAACAAAATGCAAGGAGGCTGAGGAGAGGTTTGTACCCAAGGGTAACAGGATTAATGAAAAAGCCAGGATGAGCCCATGGTTTACCCAAAGGTGCAGGGAGGCAAAAACCAAGTGTGCTAGGGAATGGAAGAAATATAGAAGGCAAAGGACCCAGGAGAATAAGGAGAACAGTCGTAGAGCCAGAAACGAATATGCACAGATAAGAAGGGAGGCCCAAAGACAATATGAAAATGACATAGCAGCGAAAGCCAAATCTGACCCGAAACTGTTGTACAGCCACATCAGGAGGAAAACAAGTCAAGGACCAGGTAATCAGGCTAAGGAAGGAAGGAGGAGAGACAACAAGAAATGACCGTGAAGTATGTGAAGAACTCAACAAGAGATTCAAAGAAGTGTTCACAGAGGAGACAGAAGGGACTCCAGAAAGACGGAGAGGTGGGGCACACCACCAAGTGCTGGACACAGTGCACACAACCGAGGAAGAAGTGAAGAGGCTTCTGAGTGAGCTAGATACCTCAAAGGCAATGGGGCCAGATAACATCTCCCCATGGGTATTGAGAGAGGGAGCAGAGGCGCTATGTGTACCCCTAACAACAGTATTCAATACATCTATCGAAACAGGGAGATTGCCTGAGGCATGGAAGACAGCAAATGTAGTCCCAATCTTTAAAAAAGGAGACAGACATGAAGCATTAAACTACAGACCAGTGTCACTGACATGTATAGTATGCAAAATCATGGAGAAGATTATCAGGAGAAGAGTGGTGGAACACCTAGAAAGGAATGATCTCATCAACAGCAGCCAACATGGTTTCAGGGACGGGAAATCCTGTGTCACAAACCTACTGGAGTTCTATGACATGGTGACAGCAGTAAGACAAGAGAGAGAGAGGGGTGGGTGGATTGCATTTTCTTGGACTGCAAGAAGGCGTTTGACACAGTTCCACACAAGAGATTGGTGCAAAAACTGGAGGACCAAGCAGGGATAACAGGGAAGGCACTACAATGGATCAGGGAATACTTGTCAGGAAGACAGCAGCGAGTCATGGTACGTGGCGAGGTGTCAGAGTGGGCACCTGTGACCAGCGGGGTCCCGCAGGGGTCAGTCCTAGGACCAGTGCTGTTTCTGGTATTTGTGAACATGACGGAAGGAATAGACTCTGAGGTGTCCCTGTTTGCAGATGACGTGAAGTTGATGAGAAGAATTCACTCGATCGAAGACCAGGCAGAACTACAAAGGGATCTGGACAGGCTGCAGACCTGGTCCAGCAATTGGCTCCTGGAGTTCAATCCCACCAAGTGCAAAGTCATGAAGATTGGGGAAGGGCAAAGAAGGCCGCAGACGGAGTACAGTCTAGGGGGTCAGAGACTACAAACCTCACTCAAGGAAAAAGATCTTGGGGTGAGTATAACACCAGGCACATCTCCTGACGCGCACATCAACCAAATAACTGCTGCAGCATATGGGCGCCTAGCAAACCTCAGAACAGCATTCCGACATCTTAATAAGGAATCATTCAGGACCCTGTACACCGTGTATGTTAGGCCCATATTGGAGTATGCGGCACCAGTTTGGAACCCACACCTAGCCAAGCACGTGAAGAAACTAGAGAAAGTGCAAAGGTTTGCAACAAGACTAGTCCCAGAGCTAAGAGGTATGTCCTTCGAGGAGAGGTTAAGGGAAATCAACCTGACGACACTGGAGGACAGGAGAGATAGGGGGGACATGATAACGACATACAAAATACTGAGAGGAATTGACAAGGTGGACAAAGACAGGATGTTCCAGAGATTGGACACAGTAACAAGGGGGCACAGTTGGAAGCTGAAGACACAGATGAATCACAGGGATGTTAGGAAGTATTTCTTCAGCCACAGAGTAGTCAGTAAGTGGAATAGTTTGGGAAGCGATGTAGTGGAGGCAGGATCCATACATAGCTTTAAGCAGAGGTATGATAAAGCTCACGGCTCAGGGAGAGTGACCTAGTAGCGATCAGTGAAGAGGCGGGGCCAGGAGCTCGGACTCGACCCCCGCAACCTCAACTAGGTGAGTACAACTAGGTGAGTACACACACACACACACACACACACACACACACACATACACATACACACATACACACACACACACACACACACACACACACACACACACACACATACATACATACACACACACACACACATACACACACATACACACACATACACACACATACACACACACACACACACACACACATACACACACACATACACACACTCATACACACTCATACACACACTCATACACACACTCATACACACACTCATACACACACTCATACACATACATACGCACACACACACTCATACACAAACTCACACAAACACACACACACACACACACACACACACACACACCGTACACCGTGTACGTTAGGCCCATATTGGAGTATGCGGCACCAGTTTGGAACCCACACCTAGCCAAGCACGTGAAGAAACTAGAGAAAGTGCAAAGGTTTGCAACAAGACTAGTCCCAGAGCTAAGAGGTATGTCCTACGAGGAGAGGTTAAGGGAAATCAACCTGACGACACTGGAGGACAGGAGAGATAGGGGGGACATGATAACGACATACAAAATACTAAGAGGAATTGACAAGGTGGACAAAGACAGGATGTTCCAGAGATTGGACACAGTAACAAGGGGGCACAGTTGGAAGCTGAAGACACAGATGAATCACAGGGATGTTAGGAAGTATTTCTTCAGCCACAGAGTAGTCAGTAAGTGGAATAGTTTGGGAAGCGATGTAGTGGAGTCAGGATCCATACATAGCTTTAAGCAGAGGTATGATAAAGCTCACGGCTCAGGGAGAGTGACCTAGTAGCAATCATTGAAGAGGCGGGGCCAGGAGCTCGGACTCGACCCCCGCAACCTCAACTAGGTGAGTACACACACACACACACACACACACACACACACACACACACACACACACACACACACACACACATACGCATACGCATACACATACACATACACACACACACACACACATACACACACACATACACACACACACACACACATACACACATACATACACACATACATACACACACACATACACACACACACACACACACACACACACACACACACACATACATACACACACACACACACACACACACACACACACACACACACACACACACACACACACACACACACACACACACACACACACACACACACACACACACACACACACACACACACGCACGCACGCGTGGCCCTGATCAAACAGCCATCAGCAGATGAGAGATGCTGTGTGGGGAGTCGCGGGAGGCGAGGGGGATGAAAAAAACGTATATTTTGCTTCCCGTCAAATGGCGTCCGGAGGAAAAATACGAATGAGATGTTTTTCCGCGTGGCCCCTCGGCATGGTGGAGACGTGTTCTGCATGCCAAGTGTGGCACCATGCAGGCATACCACCATTACTGACTACTGCTACTGCCCTCCCTCCTTCCCTACTTCCCCCCCCTCTCTCTCTCTTCTCTCCCCAGCCCCCTCCTCTCTCTTCTCTCCCCAGCCCTCTCCTCTCTTCTCTCCCCAGCCCCCTCCTCTCTTGTCTCCCCAGCTCCCTCATTTCTCTCCCCGGCCCCCTCCTCTCTCTCTCCTCTCCCCAGCTCCCTCCTTTCTTTTCTCTCCCCAGCCCCCTCCTCTCTCTCTCTCTCTCTCCCTCCCCAGCCCCCTCTCTTTTCTCTCGCCAGCCCCTCCTATCTCTCTCTCTCTCTCTCTCTCTCTCTCTCTCTCTCTCTCTCTCTCTCTCTCTCTTCCCCCAGCCCCCTCCCTTCCCCTTCTCTGCCTCCAGCCCCTCCTCTCCCCCTCTCCGTTCCCCCTCCATCTCTCCCTCCCGTTCATTCACCAGTATCTTCTCGCCATCCATTTGCCTTCATCTTCATCCGCTTCCCTCCTTCCCACGTTTATTCACCTCCTCCCTCTTTTATTCCAAATTTTCTTAACCACATTGCATTGTCTTACAAAACCTCTTATTATGATGCCAGTTGTTTTGTATTTTAGTCTTTAAATGCAGGTTTCCACATTGTTTTGTTATTGCCTTCTGACTGGAGCATTTGTATTCATAAAATAATTTTTAAGATCTATTTTGAGGTTATTGATTATGATGAGTGGATGTTGTGTAGCCGTACAGAGCGACTCACCTCTGTCATCCTTACTTGATGAATGCATTTTGTGCTGTAATAGTCATTTGTAGCAGGTTGGTATGCCTTTTCCTCTCTCTCCCTTCCTCCCTCCCAACGTATATCCTTCCCTTCATCCCGCTTTTCCTCTCCTATATCCATCTCTTCTCCATACATGCTTTTATGTTTCCCTTCCCACCTCACCTATCATCCCCTTACATTTATTCCTATTTCCTTGATCTCACTGTACTCTCCGTCCCTCAGCAAGTGAAGACTGTTCCGGAGATCACCAATTCTCTGGCCCTGTCCCAGCCCAAGCTTTTTGGTTGATGGCCTGATCAACCAGGCTGTTGGTGCTAGCCGCATGTTGTCCAACAGATGCACCAAAGCCCTGCTGATTAGAAATTAACTTGAGGAGCATATATATTTTCTCTTTAAGATAGCTAAGAGAGTGTTGGTAATTCCTCTTATGTATATAGGGAGGATGTTGGAAACTGTTGATCCGTTCACACTTATTAAATGATCTTTTAGTGTACTTATAAGCCCTGATTTTCATTGGGGTACTTTCCACCGTCTGTCGAGCCTCTCGCTCTCAGAGAGTAGTTATGTGTGCAGATTCGGGACCAGTACCTTCAGAAATTTTCAGGCTTAAATTAAAATGCAGTTTTCTTGCTTGCGTACCTAGGCGTACAGTCTGAGGGACTTCAAATGTTTCCATTAATTTAGGTGCTTGACTGCATTATTAAAGGTTCTCTGTATATTCTCCAATTCTTCGGTTTCACCTGCCTAAAACAGGGGGCTCACATTGAGCCAGTAAAGCACCTAAACTACTGGGAACGCCTGCAAGTCTTGAACATGTACTCATTGGAGTGGAGGAGAGAGAGGTACATGATAATATATACCTGGAAGGTACTCGAGGGTTTGGTCCCAAATCTGCACACTGCCATAACAACATACTGGAGTGAGAGATGTGGGAGGAAGTGTAAAATAAACCCAATGAGGAGCATGGGTGCGGTGGGGACAATAAGGGAACACTGTATCAACATCCGGGGTCCCAGATTTTTCAACATCTTATCAGAAGATATCAGAAACACTGCTGGAACAAGTGTTGAAGCCTTCAAGAGGAAACTAGACAAGTATCTTCACCAGGTGCCAGATCAACCAGTCTGTGATGGATATGTGGGGCAGCGGGCCTCCAGCAGTAACAATCTCGTTGACCAGGCAAGCACCAGACGAGCCTGGCCCATGCCTGGGCTCAGAGATTAGATAAACTCTCGAAACTCTTCAAAGGTAAGAGCACAGGGGACTTTCAAGTATCTTCATATGCTTGGCACCTCCTGTTTTGAAGGTTCTAGGTATTCAGCCTTCCCATTTCCTTGTGTTTCTTTCCTTTCCTTTCTTCCCACACTCTCTCATGTGTAAAGTTTATGTCCATTATATTCCCTAATAGTTTCCCGAGGTCCTGTAGCCTTCATCCTTTTTACCATGTCCACCTCTTCCCATCCATGTCTATCACCTCATACTCCGCTCCCATGATCATCACACCCACTATCACATACTCATGTCTACCCTTGCGACACCCTATCCCTCTTTAACTCTCATCACCCCAACCCCTCTCGCGTGTCCATCACCTCTCAACTATCTTCTCATGTCCATTCCAACGCTTCCTTCATCTCTCATGTCAGTCATCCGCTACATTTCCGCGTCTAAAAACTACTATAAATGCGTCAAAGCACATGGCATGTATTCGCTGAAACGGACAGGTGCGAAATACTTGATAAAATATACATGGAAAATACTTAAAGGCCTAGTCCTCAATCATCACACTGCAATAACGTCCTTTACCTTTGATATACCTTTGACGAGCTTCGAGAGTCTTATTACTCTCGGAACCCGGCCATGGGCCAGGCTCTGGTGCTTACCTGGTCAACCAGGCTGTTGCTGTTGGAGGTCCGCTGCCCCCACATATCCATCTCAGCTTGGTTGATCTGGCACCTGGTGAAGATACTTGTCCAGTTTTCTCCTGAAGACTTTTACACTTGTTCCAGCCGTGTTTCTCATTGTGCCCACCGCACCCCTGCTCCTCACAGGTTTTATTTTGCACTTCCTCCCATATCTCTCACTCCAGTATATTGTTAAGGCAGTGTGAAGATTTGGTACCAGGCCCTCGAGTACTTTCCAGGTATATATTATCATGTATCTATCTCTCCGCTTCAGTGAGTACATGTTCAAGACTTTTAGGCGTTCCAAGTAATTTAAATGCGTTACTGTCTCTGTGTGGGCCGTAAACGATCTCTGTATTTGTACAAGTTCTAATATTTCTACTGCCTTGAACGGGGCCGTCAGCACTAAGCACAATATTCCAAATGAGGGAGCACTTGCAATTTGAAGAGTCACCATTGGCATTTTTCTTACTAAAGTGACAGATACGGTAGGAAGTTTAGAACAAATCCTGTGAAAAGCAGGGTACATTGAGAGAATACTGTTGACATCTGTAGTTCATGACTGCCCAACTTTCTATTATCAGATATTAATAGCTGGAACAAAAGTACAACCTTCAATGAGAAAGTGGAAATGTTCCGAGGGAAGTTCCGGATTAGCCAGGGTTAGATGACTCTTTAGGCCGCTGGCAACAATAACCTGGATGATCACTCAGTAAACAGGGGAATATGGCGTCTGGCTGGCTGATAAAGTCTAATTACTCTGAAAACCGGTCACGGATATGTCCTTCACTGTAATCACTGTATCGCCCTTCAAGGATATAGTTTGTACCAGTTTAATATTCAAGTTTCAGCTGTTCTGTGGAAAAATTAATATGTAACACCGAACAAAGGATAAAACAAACTCAAACTGCTGGATAGAGCAGCTGAGGAAAGAGAGTAGGAATCTACTTACCCAGGGCTGCCCATGTGAAAATGATCTTAGGCTCAAGGATTGATATAATGTTGTTATGACAACTGCAGGGTAAATGATGGGCTGGATAACAAGATACTTGAAAGCGCGAGATGCCAAGCCAAGGACGATACTCTTTAAAGTGCTTGTATTCTTTAGAGTAGAATATTGCTGTATATTAGGAGCTCCATTCAATGCAGGCAAAACTGCAGATTTAGAGAATTCCCAGAGAACTTTCACTGCCCAGCAGAAAGCCTTGTATGAATGAGCTGCAGGAGGCCTTGTATGAGTAAGCTGCAAGAGGCCTTGTATTGAGTGAGCTGCATGAGGCCTTGTATGAGTGAGCTGCAGGAGGTCTTGTATTGAGTGAGCTGCATGAGACCTTGTATGAGTGAGCTGCAGGAGGCCTTGTATTGAGTGAGCTGCAGGAGGCCTTGTATGAGTAAGCTGCAAGAGGCCTTGTATTGAGTGAGCTGCATGAGGCCTTGTATGAGTGAGCTGCAGGAGGTCTTGTATTGAGTGAGCTGCATGAGACCTTGTATGAGTGAGCTGCAGGAGGCCTTGTATTGAGTGAGCTGCAGGAGGTCTTGTATGAGTGAGCTGCAGGAGGTCTTGTATGAGTGAGCTGCAGGAGGTCTTGTATGAGTGAGCTGCAGGAGGCCTTGTATGAGTGAGCTGCAGGAGGCCTTGTATTGAGTGAGCTGCGTGAGGCCTTGTATTGAGTGAGCTGCAGGAGGTCTTGTATGAGTGAGCTTCAGGAGGTCTTGTATGAGTGTGCTGCAGGAGGTCTTGTATGAGTGAGCTGCAGGAGGCCTTGTATGAGTGAGCTGCAGGAGGCCTTGTATTGAGTGAGCTGCATGAGGCCTTGTATGAGTGAGCTGCAGGAGGTCTTGTATTGAGTGAGCTGCAGGAGGCCTTGTATGAGTGAGCTGCAGGAGGCCTTGTATGAGTGAGCTGCAGGAGGCCTTGTATTGAGTGAGCTGCAGGAGGCCTTGTATTGAGTGAGCTGCAGGAGGCCTTGTATGAGTGAGCTGCAGGAGGCCTTGTATTGAGTGAGCTGCAGGAGGCCTTGTATGAGTGAGCTGCAGGAGGCCTTGTATGAGTGAGCTGCAGGAGGTCTTGTATGAGTGAGCTGCAGGAGGTCTTGTATGAGTGAGCTGCAGGAGGTCTTGTATGAGTGAGCTGCAGGAGGCCTTGTATGAGTGAGCTGCAGGAGGCCTTGTATTGAGTGAGCTGCAGGAGGCCTTGTATGAGTGAGCTGCAGGAGGCCTTGTATTGAGTGAGCTGCAGGAGGCCTTGTATGAGTGAGCTGCAGGAGGTCTTGTATGAGTGAGCTGCAGGAGGTCTTGTATGAGTGAGCTGCAGGAGGTCTTGTATGAGTGAACTGCAGGAGGTCTTGTATGAGTGAGCTGCAGGAGGTCTTGTATGAGTGAGCTGCAGGAGGTCTTGTATGAGTGAGCTGCAGGAGGTCTTGTATTGAGTGAGCTGCAGGAGGCCTTGTATAAGTGAGCTGCAGGAGGCCTTGAATGAGTGAGCTGCAGGAGGCCTTGTATGAGTGAGCTGCAGGAGGCCTTGTATGAGTGAGCTGCAGGAGGCCTTGAATGAGTGAGCTGCAGGAGGCCTTGTATAAGTGAGCTGCAGGAGGCCTTGTATGAGTGAGCTGCAGGAGGCCTTGTATGAGTGAGCTGCAGGAGGCCTTGTATGAGTAAGCTGCAGGAGGCCTTGCATGAGTGAGCTGCAGGAGGCCTTGTGTGAGTGAGCTGCAGGAGGCCTTGTATAAGTGAGCTGCAGGAGGTCTTGAATGAGTGAGCTGCAGGAGGCCTTGTATGAGTGAGCTTCAGGAAACCTTGTATGAGTGAACTGCAGCAGGCTTTGTATGAGTAAGCTGCAGGAAGCCCTATATGAGTGAACTGCCGGAGACCTTGTGTGAGTGAATTGTCGGAGGCCTTGTATGAGTGAACTGAAGGAGGCCTTGTATGAGTGAACTGAAGGAGGCCTTGTATGAGTGAACTGAAGGAGGCCTTGTATGAGTGAACTGAAGGAGGCCTTGTATGAGTGAACTGAAGGAGGCCTTGTATGAGTGAACTGAAGGAGGCCTTGTATGAGTGAACTGAAGGAGGCCTTGTATGAGTGAACTGAAGGAGGCCTTGTATGAGTGAACTGAAGGAGGCCTTGTATGAGTGAACTGAAGGGGGCGATGATTCCTGGAAGCAGCAACAGGCAGGAAGATGGTAAGTTGTGCCCAGTCCTCCTTCCCTCCCACTACAGAAGACTGATTTAAATGCTGTTTGTGTGTGTTGACACTGTGCACCATATGTTTGTTTAGCTTTTACGTTTATAAACTTTCAGTGCGCTCGTGCGAAAGGTGTAGTAGCAGAGGTAAATGTGGTGAAGGTAGTGATGGTAATGACAATGGTCCCAGTAACAGAGGTAGCGATAGTTGTGGGGGGTGATTGTGGTTATGGGAAAAGTAGAGGGGGTAGTAATGTCAGTACAGTGGTAATGGTAGTGGTGGTTGATGGTGTACTGACCCTTACATGTTACCTCTCCTCGGGGATCAGGGGTGCCGTACTTATAATGATGGTCAGTGGAGGCTGATAGCCGCTGTTTGCGCCATCAATGATATTGATGTTACATGGCAGGTGAGAGGGCAGGGAGGGTGGGGTTCTTCTGAGAGGGTGGAGAGGGGTAGAGGAAGGGTGCACTACATTGGAAGGGAAGGAAGAAGGGAAGAGGTTATTTTAAGAGGTTAAAGGAGGGGTAAGGGGAGAATGGAAATATTTTGATGATTGGGTAGAAAAGGTTGTGCTTGGAAGTCGTTCCCCAGAAAGTGAGAGAGAGAAAGAGACACAGACACAGACACGGACAGAGAGGGGAGGAGAGAGAGAATTTTATCATTAAATCCTTCAAAATGTTAAAAAAAAAAAATATCTTGAATTCGAGAAATCAACAACATAAAACTCCTGTCAAGAAGTTTAACATAAATGTGATTACATTTTTTTGCGGTGTTTTACAACAGTTTCCTCTGAAGTTGTAATGTTTGTTTAATTCATGTTAAGCGCTAAACACATTTGGATCATTCAGCGTAAGACGTGTTGGAGGCTCGATCCTTCATCTGCTTGGCGCGAGACAGACGCGCTTCCTGTTTGTACTCACCTACATACCTGAAGTTGTAAGTGCTAAAATAGTTGAGATCTTGAAATATTGGTTTGATAAGCACTTTACAGGTATAGTATTCATGTAGGTACAAAACATTGACTGTATATAACATATTGTCTGGGTACATACAGCATTGTCGTTAGTTTTGCCCCAGTATCTCTCTCTCTCTCTCTCTCTCTCTCTCTCTCTCTCTCTCTCTCTCTCTCTCTCTCTCTCTCTCTCTCTCTCTCTCTCTCTCTCTTAATTACTTTTGGGACGAACACAACCCTCTGAGGGGTCCAACTTTACCTCTTTGTAATAGAAACCTTTTTTGGCTTTCATAAAGGGAAATGAGGGACTGATGGAGGTGGGGTGGAGAGTGGGAGTGAGGATTGGGTGGAAAGTGGGAGGTGCTGGTTGGGTTAGAAAGTAGGAGGTCCTGGTTGGGGTAGAAAGTAAAAGGCGGAGGGGTCGGAGTAGAAAGTGGGAGGTGGGGGTTGGAGGTGGCAAGTGGGATTTGAGGGTTGGGTGGAAAGTGAGAGGTGGGGGTTGAAGTAGAAAGTGGGAGGTGGGGGTTGGGGGTGGAAAGTGGGATTTGAGGGTTAGGTGGAAAGTGGGAGGTGGGAGTTGGGGTAGAAAGTGGGAGGTTGGGGTTGGGGTGGAAAGTGGGAGGTTGGGGTTGGAGTTGAAAGTGGAAGGGGGTTGTTGGAGTGGAAAGTGGGAGATTGGGGTTGGGGTGGGAGGTGTTGGTTTGGATGAAAAGTGGGAGGTGGGGGTTGGGGGTGGAAAGGGGGATTTGAGGGTTAGGTGGAAAGTGGGAGGTGGGAGTTGGGGTAGAAAGTGGGGGGTGGGGGTTGGGGTGGAAAGTGGGAGGTTGGGGTTGGAGTTGAAAGTGGAAGGGGGTTGTTGGAGTGGAAAGTGGGAGATTGGGGTTGGGGTGGAAAGTGGGTGGGGGGTTGGGGTGGGAGGTGTTGGTTTGGGTGAAAAGTGGGAGGTGGGGGTTGGGTGGAAAGTGGATGGGGGTTGGAGTGGAAAGTGGGTGGGGGTTGGGGTGGAAAGTGGGTGGGGGGTTGGGGGTGGGATGTGTTGGTTTGGGTGGAAACTGGGAAGTGGGGGTTGGGGTGGAAAGTGGGAGGTTGAGATTGGGGTGGAAAGTAGGAGGTTGGGGTTGGGGTGGAACGTGGGAGGTTGGGGTTAAGGTGGAACGTGGGAGGTTGGGGTTGGGGTGGAACGTGGTAGGTTGGGGTTGGGGTGGAAAGTGGGAAGCTGGGGTTGGGGAGGAACGTGGGAGGTTGGGGTTGGGGTAGAACGTGGGAGGTTGGGGTGGAACGTGGGAGGTTGAGGTGGGAAGCTGGGGTTGGGGCGGAACGTGGGAGGTTGTGGTTGGGGTGGAACGTGGGAGGTTGGGGTTGGGGTGGAATGTGGGAGGTTGGGGTTGGGGTGGGAGGTTGGGGTTGGGGTGGAATGTGGGAGGTTGGGGTTGGGGTGGAACGTGAGAGGTTGGGGTGGAACGTGGGAGGTTGGGGTTGGGGTGGAACGTGGAAGGTTGGGGTTGGGGTGGAAAGTGGGAAGCTGGGGTTGGGGCGGAACGTGGGAGGTTGGGGTGGAACGTGGGAGGTTGAGGTTGGGGTGGAACGTGGGAGGTGGAGGTTGGGGTGGAATGTGGGAGGTTGGGGTTGGGGTGGGAGGTTGGGGTTGGGGTGGAACGTGGGAGGTTGGGGTTGGGGTGGAACGTGGGAGGTTGGGGTTGGGGTGGAACGTGGGAGGTTGGGGTTACCTGGAGGTTACCTGGAGGTTATTCCGGGGATCAACGCCCCCGCGGCCCGGTCCACGACCAGGCCTCCCGATGGATCAGGGCCTGATCAACCAGGCTGTTACTGCTGGCCGCACGCAGTCCGACGTACGAGCCACAGCCCGGCTGATCCGGCACTGACTTTAGGTATCTGTCCAGCTCTCTCTTGAAGGCAGCCAGGGGTTTATTGGCAATTCCCCTAATGCTTGATGGGAGGCTGTTGAACAGTTTTGGGCCCCGGACACTTATGGTGTTTTCTCTTAGTGTACCAATGGCGCCCCTACTTTTTATTGGCGGCATTTTGCATCGCCTGCCCAGTCTTTTACTTTCGTAGGGAGTGATTTCTGTGTGCAGATTTGGGACCATTCTTTCCAAGATTTTCCAAGTGTAGATTATGATATATCTCTCCCTCCTGCGTTCCAACGAGTACAAGTCAAGTGCTTTCAAGCGTTCCCAGTAGTTAAGGTGCTTGACAGAACTTATACGTGCAGTAAAGGATCTCTGTACACTCTCTAGATCTGTGATTTCACCTGCTTTGTATGGAGATGTTAATGTACAGCAGTATTCCAGCCTAGAGAGAACAAGTGATTTGAAAAGGATCATCATGGGCTTGGCATCTCTCGTTTTGAAAGTTCTCATTATCCATCCTATCATTTTCTTTGCACGTGCGATCGTGGCACTGTTGTGATCCTTGAAAGTGAGATCCTCAGACATTACTACTCCCAGGTGGGAGGTTGGGGTTGCGGTGGAACGTGGGAGGTTGGGGTTGGGGTGAGGGATGTAGAAACATTGCCATGCGGGAAACAAACTTTGCTTTTGACTTCATATTTTGATCAGAATTTTTTTTTCTGGTGGAATGTTGACTGAAGTTAGTGTCCTTTTTAATAGACTGAGTGTGTTGTGTTTACTAGGTAAAAGTCTATGGTGTGTGTGTGTGTGTGTGTGTGTGTGTGTGTGAGAGAGAGAGAGAGAGAGAGAGAGAGAGAGAGAGAAGAAAGGTGGATTGAGGCAGCAGACACAAGTGAGAGTAGGTTAGCAAGGCAGCAGACACAGGTGTTGGGTCAATGGTTACTTGGATAATTGATCAAGGCTTAGAGAGGTGAGCTCTCACTTCTTCCCTCTCCACCTTGGCCACCTCCGCTTCATTGTACTCTGGCGTTTTTCTGTCTAATTTCCTCTACTTTCTCGTTTTCATTTTCTACTATGATTTTCTTTTATTCAACTTCTCCGTTGCTATATTTTTTTCCTATCTACGTACCGCAGGCAGTAACAGCCAGATTGATCAGGCCCTGATCCGCCGGGAGGCCTGGTCATGGACCGGGCCGCAGGGGCGTTGATCCCAGTAGTACCCTCCAGGTAGAAACAAGCAGTCAGAATGCTGTTTCACTGCAAGAAATTTACAGTACATAACACCAGAAGAAATATAGAGTTCTATATTACGCACTTGTTACACTACACCTTGAATATGCTGTTCCTTGTTGACCTCAAAATTACATTAAAAGACGATTATAATAATGATAATCTTTATTTCTCCAAGTACATGATACAACTTACACAGACCATAGCTGACATCAACGACATGCTATATAGAAAGCCCCTAGTTATGCAGAGAATTCGGGCAAATTAGGTAAATTTTGTCCCCAGGATGCGACCCACACTAGTCGGCTAACGCCCAGATACTTATTTTACTGCTAGGTGAACAGGGACACAGGTGTCTTAAGGAAACACGTCCTGATATTTCCACCCGTACGGGGGATCGAACCATGGACCTCAGTGTGTGAGCTGAGTGCGCTAGCAATCGAGCTACGAGACCCCTAAAGAAGGTGCAGAGGACAGCTAAGCTCGTATATATATTAAGAAACTAACCATATGAAGAAAGACTTAAAAGCCCCTTAACCTGTTCTCTCTTGAAGATGTATCATTCAACCCTTTAAAATAGTAAGTGTTGTTCAGACGTTGCTTCAAGGTTCACTTTACTATGAATCACCCAAGACGTAGTAAAGGTAGAGGTGATTGTAGGTCAAGCAAGTAGAAATCACACTAGTCATACTTCCACCTTTCGTATTAAATATATATGCATGGTTTTGTAGGCAGCAGTGTGGCGTGAGGGAGTGTATGCTGGGAGAGATCCTTCTGTTAGACTTAACTAAACTGCAAAGTAAATAACATCGATATTTGTCCATGGGGGTCTCTTACTGTCTTCCTTTTCCCTCTACATTCTCCTCCTCCTCCCCTCCTTTCCTACTCGCATTACTCTGTTTCACTATTGTTCCTGCCCTTACCAATCTTCCTCCTTCCTTTCCCCTCCCCTCTTTTCCTTCTCCTTTTTCCCTCTCCTCTTACCTTTCCTCCTCGTCCTCTTATCCCTTCCCTTTTTGTTACCCCCCCCCCTTCCCCGCCGAGAGTAGAAAAAATAGACATTTAATGAAGTAAAATTAGAATTTTTTTGAAAACGTTGAAGTTGTTAATGAATGTATAATTATAATAGAATTACTGTGTTGAGGCATTTTTTATGTTTTATATCCGGATACGAAAAATATACATTTAGGTGTATGTTAAAAATTAGTGAGGACACGATATGTAGCCTTTTAGGAGAGAAGCTTCGCACAATGTGCACGGGGAAAGATTCGGAGTAAACACTACAACAAACATATCACCAGAATTACGTATAAATTGCATAACTTAAGTTGTATATGCAAAATTAGCTCACCTTACAACTTTCAAGAATCTGAAGAGTGATTTGTTTTAGAACATATACAACGTGTTTTAGACCCGTCTTAGCGTGTAATCGAGAAAAAGATCGACACACGAGAAGTTAATCTGTAAACTGGATGTATGATCATAAGTATGATCATCGTCAATAAAATCATTAGCTAGATAACCCCAATCGAGATTTGACAGGTGTTCCCTAAGTCCATTATAATCGGCAGAACGAAAATCAGGGATTTTTACCGTATTATCATTATTCTTGTATTCCCAGTTAATGCTAAAAGTGATGGATTTGTGATCACTTGCGCCAAGCTCTTCAGTGATCTCCAGATTATTTACGAATGTTTCCTTATTTGACAAGACTAGGTCTAGCAAATTATTATCCCTGGTAGGCTCTGTTACACACTGCTTCAGAAAACAGTCCTGAACTGTTTCCATAAAGTCACTGGACTCCAGATTACCGGTCAAAGAATTCCAGTCAATTTGACTAAAGTTAAAATCCCCTACTATCACTGTTATTGTGTCTAGAAGCCCTAACAATTTCGTCCCAAAGAAGACCCCCTCTATCGTGATCCAAGCCAGGAGGTCGGTGTATTACACCTAGAATTAGTTTTTCTTGGCCCTGCTGCAAACTCTACCCAAACAGATTCTGTTACTGTTCCATCTATTTTTATACCTGTTTTTATGCAACAGTTAATATTTTCTCGGACATATAATGCAACTCCTCCCCTCTTCCCATTACATCTATCCACATGGAACAACTTAAACCCTTGAATATTACACTCAGCAATCATATCCCGACTCTTTAAATCATACCAGATTTCAGTTAATGCAATGACATCAAAGTTCCCAGCACATGCTACCAAGCGTAGTTCATTAATCTTATTTCTTGCATTTCGACTGTTAGCATAAAATACCATCATATGTTTTTTCTTCTGCACATTTCTCCTATTCATCTTTGTTTTTACACAATTTCTGAAATTATCATTACTCAGTTACTCCATGACAGTTACTATTAAGATTCTTAATATCAGAGCATAAGTCAATATATCCATACTCATTATTTATCATTTCTAAACCCATACTTCTAACTAATCCTAGTTTAAAGTCCTAACAACCCCTTCAACTGAACTAGCAAGAAAACCCACACCTGCCCTGGATAAGTGAACCCCATCCCTGGCATACATGTCATTTCGGCCATAGAAGTTGTCCCAGTTGTCAATGAATGGTATTGTATTATCCTTAGAGTGTTTATCCAGCCAACAATTAATACCAGTTGCATTGGACAACCATTCATTTCCAACACCCCTTCTTGGCAAAATGCCACATATAACAGGGCGCCCCCCCCTTCTTCCTTATTATGTCTATTACCGTCCCGAACCTTCTAACTAAATCCTCACTTCTACGCTTGCCTACATCATTGCCTCCAGCACTGAGGCAGATAATAGGATTGATCCCATTACCGTTCATGATGTTGTCAAGCTGGCTAACAATATCCTCCATCCAAGCCCCAGGAAAGCAAACCCTCTGTCTCCTACTCCTGTCCTTCAAGCAGAATACACTATCCATGTACCTAACCTGGCTATCCCCAACAACAACAATATTCTTAACTTCGTTGGTGTCGTTCGTCGTGACGTTTCCAGTAGTCAACTCACATTCATTGGGTAACACAGAGAATGCATTAGATGTTTCCACAATAGTTTCCACAGCAGTCTCTTTCTTCTTCATCGTTTCTACCTTTCCATCTGTCTTCTTGATTGTCAACTTTGTTCCATGCTGTCCAGCCACTGTCCAGTTTCCCTTCTTGACCTGAGGACTCAGAACAGGAGGACTGCTACGAATCCTCTTGTTTTCCTCAGTCAATCGCCGTATCTCCAGCTTCGCTACCCTCAGTTCTTCCTTCAGCTGCTGGTAAAGTTGCTCGATGGAGGGCATCTTGGTTCAATCCAAGGAGAGTACACTAACGCCCTCACTGAGCTAAGTACACGTCACCATTGACTGAGCAAAGTACACGTCACAGTCTAAAGAATAGCCGTTTGATGGTTTTCTCTTGTGTTTTTCTAAAGTGCCCCGCTGCTCTCTTGTTATATCTTCTATCTTAGCTAGTATTTTTAGTGATAATGTCATACATATTTCGTTTTTTTTTACGTGTATATTACAATTACATGTACTTTTCCTTCTGTCCGGAGGTTGACCTAGTTTGATTAACTTGTTGTCAATCCTCTTTATGGAGTTACTCAATACCCGAGGCAATATTCTCTCCAGTCTCTTAGCTTTCGGTGTTTAAGAACATAAGAAAGGAGGAACACTGCAGCAGGCCTACTGGCCCATACTAGTCAGGTCCTTCTCATACCCAAGCCCTCTGATAAAGATATTTTCAATGCTGCCGAAGAAATAAGCTTTGATAACCCCATTAATTTGTGCAGGTCCCACTCAGTCCCAACCCCTCTTACTCGTGTATTTATCTAACCTATATTTGAAGCTACCCAAGACTGTTTTTCTTCACTGACCTTAGTAGGCAGATTGTTCCAATCATCGACTACAGTACTTTCCTACATCGTTTCTAACCCTAAACTTGTGTAATTTAAATCCATTATTTCAAGTTCTTTATTGATACGATATCCTTGGTACTTATATATGTATCACCTTTATTTATGCCCATCTTCCACTTATACACTTTAGTCATGTCTTCCCTCATTCTACGTCTTACAAGAATTTATAGGTTAAGATCTCTCAATCTATCTTCGTATGAAAGATTTCTTATGTAGTGGATTATTTTTTTTTTTCATCCCTGAAGGTTCTCCAATAAATTTATATCCTTTCTGTAGTATGGAGACCAGAACTGAGCTGCATAATCCAAGTGAGGCCGTACTAATGATGTGTAGAGCTGTAGTAAAAATTCTAGACTCCTATTGCTTATACTTCTTAATATAAATCACTGTAATCTCTTTGTATTATTACGTATGCTTAGGCATTTAATCTCTGTAAGTTATCCCTTATTCTCTTTTTTTTTGACATCTCAAATTTATTAGTGGAGACATTGAACTTTATACTTTTTGCCAGTTAACTTTACTTTTTGAAGATTAAGACATGTGCAACAGTTGGGTATCTTTATTGATGAAATGTTTCGTCTGCACAGTAGGCTTCTTCAGTCAGATACAAAGGGAGCAGCAGAAATTAAATATAGTGTAATCAGTCCATCAACCTTGGAGAAAAAGTATTTGAAGTGGCCAGTCCCATAGCCTGGAGAAGAGTTCTGCTCTATGATCTGGAACGAATTGAAGCTGAAGCATGATAACGGAGTCTTAAATACTGTCGAAGGTGAGGCGGAAGATCTCGAAGTCGTTGTAAGGGACGGGATCCACTAGTGGAAGTAAGAAAGCAGGTCCATCTGGAATCCAACCTTTATCACTTGTAACTAGTAGGTATGCGGTGAAGAATAGAAGATACAGTATCTTCCTGATTCTTATTACTTGGTCGCTTACTATAGTGTCTTGTGCAGCTGTGCATCAGTTAGATCTGTCTTATCCATTTTAATTTGACTTCTCTTTCTCACCCACCGCACTCCATTTAGGAACCCTTTCATCCCTATGTAATTACCTTTCCTGCATTTTGCTTTTTAATTCATCTCTGGCCTCCCCTCTCTGTAAATGCAATCAAACTACTCGATAGAGCGGAAGAGAAATGTAAGGGGCTCCAGGATAACCATATCAAAATATCCTACGTTCATAGAGCAAAAATACCTTACCATAACAGCGTCAGAGAAATTATATGCTGGATAACAAGAACGTTTTAAATAAGAGATGACAAGTCACTGATTATACTCTTTTAAGATAGCACGGACGTCCCACATTATCAAGATATTTCAGAAAGTTTTAAGAAGCAATATTAGTCAACAACTGATTCACAACAATCGCACAACCCAGGACAACATGGGTTTAGAGCAGGTCGTTCTGCCTCTTGCAACTGCTGGATCATAACACGGTCTTGTATATACCGGAAGATAAAATCTTTCGAAAATATGATTATAGTGTAGCAGCGCAACAAATGCTTGCAAAAAGAATTATCTAGAAAAGTGAGCTGATGGATATTTAATTTCCTAACAAATTGAACTCAACTAGTAAGAGTTTATAAAGAAAACTCTAAAGGTATCACAGTAAAAAGCTCTGCTTCTGAAGGAATAGTATTGTTATTTTTATCATTTTCTTATCTGACATACAGATACATAAATCATAGCATGTCTCAGCCGCCATTGGTGATACTCTCTCATTCATTTGCTATCTAGACTGGAATATTTTTGTTAGCCCCTTTTAAGGCACGCGAAATTACAGACCTGGAAGATATAGAGAAACATTACCTGTATAAACTCAGTCAAGGACCTACTTTGTTAAGAAAACTTAAGACCTCTCGAACTGTACTCCCTGCGCCTTAAGCGAGAAAGATGCATCTAAATTTACATCTGAAAATTTGTGTAGGGATTAGATCCAAATTGATACACCGAGATCACTTCTTATAAAAGCAAGAGTCTTGACAGACGGTGGCAAATACTACTAATAAAAATTAGTACGGGTGCAGTGAGTACACTAAGAGATAACTCAATAAGTGTAAAGGGAACAAGACTTTTCAACACCCTCATTCATACATATGGGGAATTACCGGCACACCCCTAGCTGTCTTAAACAGGAAACTTGATGAGTTCCTCAAGTTGGTTCCTGATCGGCCGAGCTGTGGTACTAACGTTGAGTTATATGCGGCTGGTACTAACAGCTATATTGATCAAGCTGCGAACTGTAAGACCTAGTCTGGGAATGGGCCACAGGAACGATGACCTTCCTTCCTTCCCCGGCAACATTGTACTGGTGTAGCATACCCAATCATTACGCTACACTAACAGTCCTTTGTAAGGCAGGAGAAATATTAAATCTGGAGAATGAAACAATTTTCACTAGGTGTATTGATTCAAACTCTTAAATTAACGCCTAAGATCTTTAAAATTGCACGCCTGGCAGTATCAAAGGCCAGAAAAAAAAATGTCATAATCTACACATGGTAAATGCTGGATGGTCTAATTTCAAATTTGGACATTAAAATTACTTCTTACAGGAGCGGAAGGCACAGTAGACCGCAAAATTCTCTTACTGAGAAGAACAGATCAAGTATGTACTGTACGCACTGAAATGGGAAATGTCAGTAGACCCTGGGAGTCTTCAAAGAGGAAACTCATGAGTGCTTCCAGATCATTTCTTATCAGCTAGGCTGTCGTGTCTATGCAGTATAACTTAACAATATTACCAACAGCCTAATAGACCAATCCGTTAAGCAGAATTAAAGGCGATGTTCCTCTAAAGTCTAAACCTTCGACAGGAAATCTTTCAAAGTATTTACATTTGTGACGCCGGTTGTCTACCCGTAGTGTTTTATTGGTTATTTTTCTGCCTTCTTGATAGAGTGGATTTTATCAGAGGATTTAAAGTTTTGGGAGACAGTTACGATATATGGATTGTGGTTACATTTTCTCCAGTTTTTCATACATACGAGTCTGGGTCATGGGGCAGAGAACATAGAAATTCTATCAGTGATTTTTTGTAAGTCAAATAGGGTCAAGATTATATTTGAAATGTTTTTCAGTTTCGTAAAACATTCACGAATAAATTCTCGTGGGTTGTCATTCATTAATCTGTAAAACGTTTATTTATTTGTTATCAGCGAAGGATCTATTTTTTTTGTATAAGCCAGCCGCAGTATTACAGGAAGGGGAGGGTGTTCCCTAACTTTGGCAGGTCCCTAGTGTAGGGAGTCTTCCCGGGCGTGCATGATGGGGAGGTGTTTCTGGAGTTTATCTGGAGAGAGTTCCGGGGGTCAACGCCCCCGCGGCCCGGTCTGTGACCAGGCCTCCTTAGGTCAGTGTCCCAGGATGCGACCCACACCAGTCGACTAACACCCAGGTACCCATTTTACTGATGGGGAACATAGACAACAGGTGGAAAGAAACACGTCCAATGTTTCTACTCTGGCTGGGAATCGAACCCAGGCCCTCACCGTGTGAAGCGAGAGCGTTAACCACCAGGCCACCAGAGCCCCTGTAGGTGTACTCCCAATATCTTCACCAATTTGTACTCGCTGATTTTGTGTGTATGGGAGTTGACAATCATGATTCCCTCATGTAGTGGGTGAGCTAGCAAGTCCTGCCTCCCTGGCGTGGGTGAGCTAGCAGGTCCTGCCTCCCTGGCGTGGGTGAGCTAGCAAGTCCTGTCTCCCTGGCGTGGGTGAGGTGGGTGAGCTAGCAGGTCCTGACTCCCTGGTGTGGGTTAGGTGGGTGAGCTAGCAGGTCCTGACTCCCTGGTGTGGGTTAGGTGGGTGAGCTAGCAGGTCCTGCCTCCTTGGCGTGGGTGAGGTGGGTGAGCTAGCAAGTCGTGTCTCCCTGGCGTGGGTGAGGTGGGTGAGCTAGCAGGTCCTGACTCCCTGGTGTGGGTGAGGTGGGTGAGCTGGCAAGTCCTGCCTCCTTGGCGTGGGTGAGCTAACAGGTCCTGCCTCCTTGTCGTGGGTGAGGCGGGTGAGCTAGCAAGTCCTGCCTCCCTGGCGTGGGTGAGCTAGCAGGTCCTGCCTCCTTGGCGTGGGTGAGGTGAGTGAGCTAGCAGGTCCTGCCTCCTTGGCGTGGGTGAGCTAGCAGGTCCTGCCTCCTTGGCGTGGGTGAGCTAGCAGGTCCTGCCTCCTTGGCGTGGGTGAGGTGAGTGAGCTAGCAGGTCCCGCCTCTCTGGCGTGGGTGAGGTGGCCGTTCCTGCTCCCTGGCGTGGGTGAGGTTGCAGTTCCTGTCCCCTGGCGTGGGTGAGGTAGTAGGTCCTGCTTCCTGGCGTGGGTGAGCTGACAGATCCTGCCCCCTGGCGTGGGTGAGCTGGCAGGTCCTGCCCCCTGGCGTGGGTGAGCTGGCAGGTCCTGCCCCCTGGCGTGGGTGAACTGACAGGTCCTGCCCCCTGGCGTGGGTGAGGTGGGTGAGCTGACAGGTCCTGCCCCCTGGCGTGGGTGAGCTGGCAGGTCCTGCCCCCTGGCGTGGGTGAGGTGGGTGAGCTGGCAGGTCCTGCCCCCTGGCGTGAGTGAGGTGGGTGAGCTGGCAGGTCCTGCCCCCTGGCGTGGGTAAGCTGGCAGGTAATGCCCCCTGGCGTGGGTAAGCTGGCAGGTCCTGCCCCCTGGCGTGGGTAAGCTGGCAGGTCCTGCCCCCTGGCGTGGGTGAGGTGGGTGAGCTGGCAGGTCCTGCTCCCTGGCGTGGGTGAGCTGGCAGGTCCTGCCCCCTGGCGTGGGTGAGCTGGCAGGTCCTGCCCCCTGGCGTGGGTGAGGTGGGTGAGCTGGCAGGTCCTGCCCCTTGGCGTGCGTGAGGTAGCAGGTCTTGCTCCTTGGCGTGGGTGAGGTAGCAGGTCCTTTCCCCTGGCGTGGGTGAGGTAGCAGGTCCTGCTTCCTGGCGTGGGTGAGCTGACAGGTTCTGCCCCCTGGCGTGGGTGAGCTGGCAGGTCCTGCTCCCTGGCGTGGGTGAGCTGGCAGGTCCTGCCCCCTGGCGTGGGTGAGCTGGCAGGTCCTGCCCCTTGGCGTGCGTGAGGTAGCAGGTCTTGCCCCTTGGCGTGGGTGAGGTAGCAGGTCCTTTCCCTTGGCGTGGGTGAGGTAGCAGGTCCTGCTTCCTGGCGTGGGTGAGCTGACAGGTCCTGCCCCCTGGCGTGGGTGAGGTAGCAGGTCCTGCCTCCCTGATGTGGCTGAGCTCACAGGTCCTGTCCCCCGGCGTGGGTGAGGTGGATGAGCTGACAGGTCCTGCCCCCCGGCGTGGGTGAGGTGGGTGAGCTGGCAGGTCCTGCCCCCTGGGGTGGGTGAGGTAGCAGTTCCTGCATCCCTGAAGTGGGTGAGCTGACAGATCCTGAGCTCTGGCGTGGGTGAGGTGGATGAGTTAGCAGGTCCTGCCTCCCTGACGTGGTTGAGGTGGGTGAGCTAGCAAGTCCTGTCTCCCTGGCGTGGGTGAGCTGGCAGGTTCTACCCCCTGGCGTGGGTGAGGTGGGTGAGCTGGCAGGTCCTGCCCCCTGGCGTGGGTGAGGTGGGTGAGCTGGCAGGTCCTGCCCCCTGGCGTGGGTGAGGTGGGTGAGCTGGCAGGTCCTGCCCCCTGGCGTGGGTAAGCTGGCAGGTAATGCCCCCTGGCGTGGGTAAGCTAGCAGGTCCTGCCCCCTGGCGTGGGTAAGCTGGCAGGTTCTGCCCCCTGGCGTGGGTGAGCTGGCAGGTCCTGCTCCCTGGCGTGGGTGAGCTGGCAGGTCCTGCCTCCTGGCGTGGGTGAGCTGGCAGGTCCTGCCCCCTGGCGTGGGTGAGGTGGGTGAGCTGGCAGGTCCTGCCCCTTGGCGTGCGTGAGGAAACAGGTCTTGCCCCTTGGCGTGGGTGAGGTAGCAGGTCCTTTCCCCTGGCGTGGGTGAGGTAGCAGGTCCTGCCCCCCGGCGTGGGTGAGCTGACAGGTCCTGCCCCCTGGCGTGGGTGAGCTGACAGGTCCTGCCCCCTGGCGTGGGTGAGCTGGCAGGTCCTGCTCCCTGGCGTGGGTGAGCTGGCAGGTCCTGCCCCCTGGCGTGGGTGAGCTGGCAGGTCCTGCCCCTTGGCGTGCGTGAGGTAGCAGGTCTTGCCCCTTGGCGTGGGTGAGGTAGCAGGTCCTTTCCCTTGGCGTGGGTGAGGTAGCAGGTCCTGCTTCCTGGCGTGGGTGAGCTGACAGGTCCTGCCCCCTGGCGTGGGTGAGCTGACAGGTCCTGCCCCCTGGCGTGGGTGAGGTAGCAGGTCCTGCCTCCCTGATGTGGCTGAGCTCACAGGTCCTGTCCCCCGGCGTGGGTGAGGTGGATGAGCTGACAGGTCCTGCCCTCTGGCGTGGGTGAGCTAGCAAGTCCTGCCTCCCTGACGTGGGTGAGGTGGGTGAGCTAGCAGGTCCTGCCCCCCGGCGTGGGTGAGCTGGCAGGTCCTGCCCCCTGGGGTGGGTGAGGTAGCAGTTCCTGCATCCCTGAAGTGGGTGAGCTGACAGATCCTGACCTCTGGCGTGGGTGAGGTGGATGAGTTAGCAGGTCCTGCCTCCCTGACGTGGTTGAGGTGGGTGAGCTAGCAGGTCCTGTCTCCCTGGCGTGGGTGAGCTGGCAGGTTCTGCCCCCTGGCGTGGGTGAGGTGGGTGAGCTGGCAGGTCCTGCCCCCTGGCGTGGGTGAGGTGGGTGAGCTGGCAGGTCCTGCCCCCTGGCGTGGGTAAGCTGGCAGGTAATGCCCCCTGGCGTGGGTAAGCTAGCAGGTCCTGCCCCCTGGCGTGGGTAAGCTGGCAGGTCCTGCCCCCTGGCGTGGGTGAGCTGGCAGGTCCTGCTCCCTGGCGTGGGTGAGCTGGCAGGTCCTGCCTCCTGGCGTGGGTGAGCTGGCAGGTCCTGCCCCCTGGCATGGGTGAGGTGGGTGAGCTGGCAGGTCCTGCCCCTTGGCGTGCGTGAGGAAACAGGTCTTGCCCCTTGGCGTGGGTGAGGTAGCAGGTCCTTTCCCCTGGCGTGGGTGAGGTAGCAGGTCCTGCCCCCCGGCGTGGGTGAACTGACAGGTCCTGCCCCCTGGCGTGGGTGAGCTGACAGGTCCTGCCCCCTGGCGTGGGTGAGCTGGCAGGTCCTGCTCCCTGGCGTGGGTGAGCTGGCAGGTCCTGCCCCCTGGCGTGGGTGAGCTGGCAGGTCCTGCCCCTTGGCGTGCGTGAGGTAGCAGGTCTTGCCCCTTGGCGTGGGTGAGGTAGCAGGTCCTTTCCCTTGGCGTGGGTGAGGTAGCAGGTCCTGCTTCCTGGCGTGGGTGAGCTGACAGGTCCTGCCCCCTGGCGTGGGTGAGCTGACAGGTCCTGCCCCCTGGCGTGGGTGAGGTAGCAGGTCCTGCCTCCCTGATGTGGCTGAGCTCACAGGTCCTGTCCCCCGGCGTGGGTGAGGTGGATGAGCTGACAGGTCCTGCCCTCTGGCGTGGGTGAGCTAGCAAGTCCTGCCTCCCTGACGTGGGTGAGGTGGGTGAGCTAGCAGGTCCTGCCCCCCGGCGTGGGTGAGCTGGCAGGTCCTGCCCCCTGGGGTGGGTGAGGTAGCAGTTCCTGCATCCCTGATGTGGGTGAGCTGACAGATCCTGCCCTCTGGCGTGGGTGAGGTGGATGAGTTAGCAGGTCCTGCCTCCCTGACGTGGTTGAGGTGGGTGAGCTAGCAGGTCCTGTCTCCCTGGCGTGGGTGAGCTGGCAGGTTCTGCCCCCTGGCGTGGGTGAGGTGGGTGAGCTAGCAGGTCCTGCCTCCCTGACGTGGGTGAGGTGAGTGAGCTAGCAGGTCCTATCTCCCTGGCGTGGGTGATGTAGCAGGTCCTGCCCCCTGGCGTGTGTGACCTGACAGGTCCTGCCCCCTAGCGTGGGTGAGGTGGGTGAGCTGACAGGTCCTGCCACCTGGTGTGGGTGAGTTAGCAGGTCTTGCCCCCTTGCGTGGGTGAGGTAGCAGGTCCTGCCTCCTGACGTGGATGAGCTGGCAGGTCTTGCCCCCCTGGCGTGGGTGAGTTGGCAGGTCCTGCTCCCTGGCGTGGATGAGGTGGGTGAGCTGGCAGGTCCTGCCACCTGGTGTGGGTGAGTTGGCAGGTCTTGCCCCCTTGCGTGGGTGAGGTAGCAGGTCCTGCCTCCTGACGTGGATGAGCTGGCAGGTCTTGCCCCCCCTGGCGTGGGTGAGTTGGCAGGTCCTGCTCCCTGGCGTGGGTGAGTTGGCAGGTCCTGCTCCCTGGCGTGGGTGAGGTGGGTGAGTTGGCAGGTCCTGCCCCCTGGCGTGGGTGAGGTGGGTGAGCTGGCAGGTCCTGCCCCCTGGCCTGGGTGAGCTGGCAGGCCCTGCGTCCTGACTTGGATGAGCTGGCAGGTCCTGCCCCTGTGGCGTGGATGAGCTGGCAGGTCCTGCCCCCCTGGCGTGGGTGAGCTGGCAGGTCCTGCCCCCTGGCGTGGGTGAGCTGGCAGGTCCTGCCCCCTGGCGTGGGTGAGCTGGCAGGTCCTGCCCCCTGGCGTGGGTGACGCTGAGGTGGTCTGGTTTGAACCTCACTAAAGAAGAGCTACTGAAAGCCTGCCAGAGGAGCCCCGCTGCCACCACCACGAGCTTTGCCACCACCAGCGCTGCCACCACCACCAGCGCTGCCACCACCACCAGCTCTGCCACCACCAGCGCTGCCACCACCACCAGCGCTGCCACCACCACGAGCTCTGCCACCACCAGCGCTGCCACCACCATCAGCTTTCACCACCAGCACTGCCATCACCACGAGCTCTGCCACCACCAGCGCTGCAACCACCACCAGCGCTGCCACCACCACGAGCTCTGCCACCACCAGCGCTGCAACCACCACCAGCGCTGCCACCACCACCAGCTCTGCCACCACCAGCGCTGATACCACCACCAGCGCTGCCACCACCACCAGCGCTGCCACCACACCAGCGCTGCCACCAGCTCTGCCCTCACCACCAGCTCTGCCCTCACCACCAGCTCTGCCCTCACCACCAGCTCTGCCCTCACCACCAGCTCTGCTACCACCACCATCGCTGCCACCACCACCAGCTCTGTCACCACCAGCGCTGCCACCACCACCAGCTCTGCCATCACCAGCTCTGCCATCACCAGCTCTGCCATCACCACCAGCGCTGCCACCACCACCAGCTCTTGCTACCGCTAGCTTTGCCACCACTAGCGCTTCCACCATCAACTCTGCCACCACCACTCTGCCACCACCACGCTGCCACTAGTGTTGCTGATGACAGTGACAACCCCTGCAATCTCCCCAGCATCTGTACTCTTCACAGTACTTGTACTTTACCCAACACCTGTACTTTCGTCAATATCTGTACTTTCCTATCACCTGTACTCTCCCAGCACCAGTACTCTCCCCAGCGCCAGTACTCTCCCCAGCACCAGTACTCTCCCCAGCACCAGTACTCTCCCCAGCGCCAGTACTCTCCCCAGCACCAGTACTCTCCCCAGCACCAGTACTCTCCCCAGCGCCAGTACTCTCCCCAGCACCAGTACTCTCCCCAGCACCAGTACTCTCCCCAGCACTTTTACTCTTCTCAGTAGTCCAATAATCTTCATCACTCTCCCTCTCTATTTTCTCTCCCCTACAACACATTACTTCACCGTAGCACTCTGTTCTTCCCGTCATTCTTTTATGGTAACAATGTTGGAATGTCTTACGTTCAGAGAATAAGATAGGCTGGATTGCAAGACATTTTCACTCTAAACCGGAATGTTGTACATTAGCAGTAAGGATACTTAATATCTAGAGGATGTATGCGGAGATTTCACTGATTTACTGCTGATCTTCATAGCAGAAATTGTTTAAAACATTCGCCACAGTTAAGAACGTAAGAAAGAAAGAAAGCTGCAACAGGACAAGGTATATCAAAGGCCTACTGGCCCATGCGAGTCATGGGTCAGTAGGCCTGGCCGGACCTAACCCACTTAGTCAGGCCAGGTCAGGCCACATCCACGTAAGGAAGGAGCACGGCATCAGACCTGTCAGCACAAGAAAATCAAGTTCAACTCACACCCACCTACACTCACTCATGTATTTATCCAACCTATTTTTAAAACTACACAACGTCTTAGCTTCTGTGACGGTACTCGGGAGTTTGTTCCACTCATCCACAACTTTATTACTAAACCAGTGCATTCCTGTATCCTTCCTTGCAGTTGATAACAAAATAAGCATGAAAATCACCTCGTAAAGGACATGAAAAGTTGCAAGAATATATAAACAAAGTCTTCAGTGGGCAGTGGAGATCAACATGACGTTCAGTAGTGACAAGTTCCAACTACTTAGATATGGAAAGAATGAAGAACTTGAGAGGGAGACTGTATACAGAATGCAAGACCACCACCAAATAGAACGACAGGAACACGTGAAAGATTTGTAATGTTGGATGAAATTTCTTTCAAAGATCACAATAAGGCAAATATGAAAGCTAGTAAAATGACAGGGTGGTGACACTTTCAAATCCATTGTGCTTTCTCAGTGTTGTGCAAGAAAGGTATAAAATACCGACAATATGAAAGTTAAGACACATGTGCAACATCTGGATATCTTTATTGTAGACGTTTCGCCATCCAGTGGCTTTATCAATACAGATTCTAGGACATAATAGGAAGACAGTAGAACTATATACAAAAGATGAGGTAATCAGTCCCTCGGCCTTGGAGTTAGTGTTCACAGCATCGTGGTGGAGGAGAGTATGGAGCAAAGGCAAGAAGACTGGCGTTTTTATAGGCGTCAGTGGATGGGACGGGCAGCAGACGAGGGCAGTCACTGGTAGGCGGGATTCCCCAGTGGAAGTAGGTCCTTCCCAAAGAGATGGGTTAGTTGCAGCAGCCGTGAAGAAGGTCTTGTAGATGTCCTCTGAACCAAGATTCCATGATGTTGCAGTGTCTGACAAGTTGTGCAAGAAAGGTATAAAATACCGACAATATGAAAGTTAAGACACATGTGCAACATCTGGATATCTTTATTGTAGACGTTTCGCCATCCAGTGGCTTTATCAATACAGATTCTAGGACATAATAGGAAGACAGTAGAACTATATACAAAAGATGAGGTAATCAGTCCCTCGGCCTTGGAGTTAGTGTTCACAGCATCGTGGTGGAGGAGAGTATGGAGCAAAGGCAAGAAGACTGGCGTTTTTATAGGCGTCAGTGGATGGGACGGGCAGCAGACGAGGGCAGTCACTGGTAGGCGGGATTCCCCAGTGGAAGTAGGTCCTTCCCAAAGAGATGGGTTAGTTGCAGCAGCCGTGAAGAAGGTCTTGTAGATGTCCTCTGAACCAAGATTCCATGATGTTGCAGTGTCTGACAAGTTGTGCAAGAAAGGTATAAAATACCGACAATATGAAAGTTAAGACACATGTGCAACATCTGGATATCTTTATTGTAGACGTTTCGCCATCCAGTGGCTTTATCAATACAGATTCTAGGACATAATAGGAAGACAGTAGAACTATATACAAAAGATGAGGTAATCAGTCCCTCGGCCTTGGAGTTAGTGTTCACAGCATCGTGGTGGAGGAGAGTATGGAGCAAAGGCAAGAAGACTGGCGTTTTTATAGGCGTCAGTGGATGGGACGGGCAGCAGACGAGGGCAGTCACTGGTAGGCGGGATTCCCCAGTGGAAGTAGGTCCTTCCCAAAGAGATGGGTTAGTTGCAGCAGCCGTGAAGAAGGTCTTGTAGATGTCCTCTGAACCAAGATTCCATGATGTTGCAGTGTCTGACAAGTTGTGCAAGAAAGGTATAAAATACCGACAATATGAAAGTTAAGACACATGTGCAACATCTGGATATCTTTATTGTAGACGTTTCGCCATCCAGTGGCTTTATCAATACAGATTCTAGGACATAATAGGAAGACAGTAGAACTATATACAAAAGATGAGGTAATCAGTCCCTCGGCCTTGGAGTTAGTGTTCACAGCATCGTGGTGGAGGAGAGTATGGAGCAAAGGCAAGAAGACTGGCGTTTTTATAGGCGTCAGTGGATGGGACGGGCAGCAGACGAGGGCAGTCACTGGTAGGCGGGATTCCCCAGTGGAAGTAGGTCCTTCCCAAAGAGATGGGTTAGTTGCAGCAGCCGTGAAGAAGGTCTTGTAGATGTCCTCTGAACCAAGATTCCATGATGTTGCAGTGTCTGACAAGTTGTGCAAGAAAGGTATAAAATACCGACAATATGAAAGTTAAGACACATGTGCAACATCTGGATATCTTTATTGTAGACGTTTCGCCATCCAGTGGCTTTATCAATACAGATTCTAGGACATAATAGGAAGACAGTAGAACTATATACAAAAGATGAGGTAATCAGTCCCTCGGCCTTGGAGTTAGTGTTCACAGCATCGTGGTGGAGGAGAGTATGGAGCAAAGGCAAGAAGACTGGCGTTTTTATAGGCGTCAGTGGATGGGACGGGCAGCAGACGAGGGCAGTCACTGGTAGGCGGGATTCCCCAGTGGAAGTAGGTCCTTCCCAAAGAGATGGGTTAGTTGCAGCAGCCGTGAAGAAGGTCTTGTAGATGTCCTCTGAACCAAGATTCCATGATGTTGCAGTGTCTGACAAGTTGTGCAAGAAAGGTATAAAATACCGACAATATGAAAGTTAAGACACATGTGCAACATCTGGATATCTTTATTGTAGACGTTTCGCCATCCAGTGGCTTTATCAATACAGATTCTAGGACATAATAGGAAGACAGTAGAACTATATACAAAAGATGAGGTAATCAGTCCCTCGGCCTTGGAGTTAGTGTTCACAGCATCGTGGTGGAGGAGAGTATGGAGCAAAGGCAAGAAGACTGGCGTTTTTATAGGCGTCAGTGGATGGGACGGGCAGCAGACGAGGGCAGTCACTGGTAGGCGGGATTCCCCAGTGGAAGTAGGTCCTTCCCAAAGAGATGGGTTAGTTGCAGCAGCCGTGAAGAAGGTCTTGTAGATGTCCTCTGAACCAAGATTCCATGATGTTGCAGTGTCTGACAAGTTGTGCAAGAAAGGTATAAAATACCGACAATATGAAAGTTAAGACACATGTGCAACATCTGGATATCTTTATTGTAGACGTTTCGCCATCCAGTGGCTTTATCAATACAGATTCTAGGACATAATAGGAAGACAGTAGAACTATATACAAAAGATGAGGTAATCAGTCCCTCGGCCTTGGAGTTAGTGTTCACAGCATCGTGGTGGAGGAGAGTATGGAGCAAAGGCAAGAAGACTGGCGTTTTTATAGGCGTCAGTGGATGGGACGGGCAGCAGACGAGGGCAGTCACTGGTAGGCGGGATTCCCCAGTGGAAGTAGGTCCTTCCCAAAGAGATGGGTTAGTTGCAGCAGCCGTGAAGAAGGTCTTGTAGATGTCCTCTGAACCAAGATTCCATGATGTTGCAGTGTCTGACAAGTTGTGCAAGAAAGGTATAAAATACCGACAATATGAAAGTTAAGACACATGTGCAACATCTGGATATCTTTATTGTAGACGTTTCGCCATCCAGTGGCTTTATCAATACAGATTCTAGGACATAATAGGAAGACAGTAGAACTATATACAAAAGATGAGGTAATCAGTCCCTCGGCCTTGGAGTTAGTGTTCACAGCATCGTGGTGGAGGAGAGTATGGAGCAAAGGCAAGAAGACTGGCGTTTTTATAGGCGTCAGTGGATGGGACGGGCAGCAGACGAGGGCAGTCACTGGTAGGCGGGATTCCCCAGTGGAAGTAGGTCCTTCCCAAAGAGATGGGTTAGTTGCAGCAGCCGTGAAGAAGGTCTTGTAGATGTCCTCTGAACCAAGATTCCATGATGTTGCAGTGTCTGACAAGTTGTGCAAGAAAGGTATAAAATACCGACAATATGAAAGTTAAGACACATGTGCAACATCTGGATATCTTTATTGTAGACGTTTCGCCATCCAGTGGCTTTATCAATACAGATTCTAGGACATAATAGGAAGACAGTAGAACTATATACAAAAGATGAGGTAATCAGTCCCTCGGCCTTGGAGTTAGTGTTCACAGCATCGTGGTGGAGGAGAGTATGGAGCAAAGGCAAGAAGACTGGCGTTTTTATAGGCGTCAGTGGATGGGACGGGCAGCAGACGAGGGCAGTCACTGGTAGGCGGGATTCCCCAGTGGAAGTAGGTCCTTCCCAAAGAGATGGGTTAGTTGCAGCAGCCGTGAAGAAGGTCTTGTAGATGTCCTCTGAACCAAGATTCCATGATGTTGCAGTGTCTGACAAGTTGTGCAAGAAAGGTATAAAATACCGACAATATGAAAGTTAAGACACATGTGCAACATCTGGATATCTTTATTGTAGACGTTTCGCCATCCAGTGGCTTTATCAATACAGATTCTAGGACATAATAGGAAGACAGTAGAACTATATACAAAAGATGAGGTAATCAGTCCCTCCACCACGATGCTGTGAACACTAACTCCAAGGCCGAGGGACTGATTACCTCATCTTTTGTATATAGTTCTACTGTCTTCTATAATACCTGTCTAGAATCTGTATTGATAAAGCCACTGGATAATGAAGCTAATCTACAACTAAAAGATATCCAGATGTTGCACATGTGTCTTAACTTTTTCATATTGTCGGTATTTATACCTTTCTTACACAACTTGTCATTCATATCATGGAACTGATTTCGAGGACATCTGCAGCTATTTACGGCTTCTTAACCGGAAGGACCGCGCTGAAATCCCGCTACGCCCATAAATCTGCTGCCGTCCCGTCATGACGCCTATAAACGCCGGGAATGTACCTGCTCCATGCTTCTCACTCCCTGCGATAGCTGAACACTAACTCGAACGAGAACGTTACCTGCATAACGTATAGTTCTACTGTCTTTCTGTTATGTCTGGGAATCTGTATTGACAAAGCCGCTGGATGTGGCATCTACAATATGTCAGATGTTGCACATGTGTCTTAACTTTCATGACAACCATTATTTTACCTTTCTTGCGCAACTGTCGAACACTTTGACATCATGGAATCTTGATTTCGAAAGTTTGTCTGGCTTCGCGACTGCTACTAACACATCTCTTTGAGAAGAAGTTCCTGCGCCGCTGGGGGCCTCCGTAAAACGACTGCCTGCTGCCGTTGAAATCACTTTGGCGCCTATAAAACGCCGGTGTGCTCCATGTCTCCGCCGCGATGCTGTGTTGCAACCAGACTTGAGAACGTTACCTGCTTTTGTATGTAATTCTGCTGTTTCTATTATGTCTGAATCTGTGTTAATGAGCCGCTGGATGGCGAGCGTCACCGGAATGTCGGTGTTGCATGTCTTAGCTTTCATGACTGTCGGTATTTTATACGCTTTCTTGCAATCGAACACTGCAACATCGTAGGATCTTGGTTCGAAGAAGACATCTGAACGCTTCTTCGACTACTACAATAACTGCTTTGGGAAGGACCTACTTCCGCTGAAGTCCGCCGCACCGGTGCCTGTGCTGCCGATCCACTTGACGCCCTATAAAACGCCGGTCTTTACGCGCGCTCCGCTCTCCTCCTGCGACTGCTAATAATTTTTAACTCCGGGCCGGGAACGTTACCTGCGTCTTTGGCTGTATGGTTCTGCTGTCTTTCAGCATGTCTGAAGATCTGTTGTTGATAAAGCCGCTGGATGGCGAAATGCAGCAAAAGCCTGTCGAGATGTTGCGTAGTCTTGGCTGCAGCCGACATTTTGCGCTGTTGCACAACGTCGAACACTGCGACATCATCGAATGCTGAAGGTTATCTGCAGACACCTTTATTCCGACTTTGCTAACTAACCATCTCTTTGGGACTACTCACTGAAGTCCGCCTGCTTACCTAGTGTACCACGATCCCATCCGCGGGCATCTATAACGTGATCTCTGCCTTTGCTCCATACTCTCTCCACTGCGATACTGGTGCATAACTCCAGACCGAAGAACTGTTACCTGTCTTTGTCTCATGGACTACACTGGCCTCTTCTATTATGTCTAAATCTGTGTTGATAAAGCCGCTGGATGGCGGCATCTACAGCAAAGATGTCCCGAATGTTGCACGTAATGTCTTAGCATGTGTCATTTCTGCTGCTTTGCCTTGTCAGACACAACCTCATGGAGATCTTGTTTCGAAGAGACCTCTACAGACGCTATTTGCGACGCTGCAACAACCGTCTCTGGGAAGGACCTGCTCACTGAAGATCCCGCTTGCCAGTGACTGCCTACTTGCTGCCGTCCCCCGATCTGACATATAAAAAACATGAATCTTTGCGCGGCTGCTCCCATGTCCTCCGCCGCGATGCTGTGTTACTAACACTCCCAGGCGAGACGATACTCGTCTTTATATATAATTCTACTGGCTCCCTGACCATGTCTAAGTCTGTATTGATAAAACCGCTGGATGGCGGCGTCTTGCAACAAGATATCGGTGTTGCACATGTGCCAACTTTCGCTGTCATTCATTTTACGCTTTCTTGCACAGCTTGTCTCGAACACTAACATCATGGAATCTTTGAATACCTTTCTTGCACAACTTGTCAGACACTGCAACATCATGGAATCTTGGTTCAGAGGACATCTACAAGACCTTCTTCACGGCTGCTGCAACTAACCCATCTCTTTGGGAAGGACCTACTTCCACTGGGGAATCCCGCCTACCAGTGACTGCCCTCGTCTGCTGCCCGTCCCATCCACTGACGCCTATAAAAACGCCAGTCTTCTTGCCTTTGCTCCAGACTCTCCTCCACCACGATGCTGTGAACACTAACTCCAAGGCCGAGGGACTGATTACCTCATCTTTTGTATATAGTTCTACTGTCTTCCTATTATGTCCTAGAATCTGTATTGATAAAGCCACTGGATGGCGAAACGTCTACAATAAAGATATCCAGATGTTGCACATGTGTCTTAACTTTCATATTGTCGGTATTTTATACCTTTCTTGCACAACTTGTCAGACACTGCAACATCATGGAATCTTGGTTCAGAGGACATCTACAAGACCTTCTTCACGGCTGCTGCAACTAACCCATCTCTTTGGGAAGGACCTACTTCCACTGGGGAATCCCGCCTACCAGTGACTGCCCTCGTCTGCTGCCCGTCCCATCCACTGACGCCTATAAAAACGCCAGTCTTCTTGCCTTTGCTCCAGACTCTCCTCCACCACGATGCTGTGAACACTAACTCCAAGGCCGAGGGACTGATTACCTCATCTTTTGTATATAGTTCTACTGTCTTCCTATTATGTCCTAGAATCTGTATTGATAAAGCCACTGGATGGCGAAACGTCTACAATAAAGATATCCAGATGTTGCACATGTGTCTTAACTTTCATATTGTCGGTATTTTATACCTTTCTTGCACAACTTGTCAGACACTGCAACATCATGGAATCTTGGTTCAGAGGACATCTACAAGACCTTCTTCACGGCTGCTGCAACTAACCCATCTCTTTGGGAAGGACCTACTTCCACTGGGGAATCCCGCCTACCAGTGACTGCCCTCGTCTGCTGCCCGTCCCATCCACTGACGCCTATAAAAACGCCAGTCTTCTTGCCTTTGCTCCAGACTCTCCTCCACCACGATGCTGTGAACACTAACTCCAAGGCCGAGGGACTGATTACCTCATCTTTTGTATATAGTTCTACTGTCTTCCTATTATGTCCTAGAATCTGTATTGATAAAGCCACTGGATGGCGAAACGTCTACAATAAAGATATCCAGATGTTGCACATGTGTCTTAACTTTCATATTGTCGGTATTTTATACCTTTCTTGCACAACTTGTCAGACACTGCAACATCATGGAATCTTGGTTCAGAGGACATCTACAAGACCTTCTTCACGGCTGCTGCAACTAACCCATCTCTTTGGGAAGGACCTACTTCCACTGGGGAATCCCGCCTACCAGTGACTGCCCTCGTCTGCTGCCCGTCCCATCCACTGACGCCTATAAAAACGCCAGTCTTCTTGCCTTTGCTCCAGACTCTCCTCCACCACGATGCTGTGAACACTAACTCCAAGGCCGAGGGACTGATTACCTCATCTTTTGTATATAGTTCTACTGTCTTCCTATTATGTCCTAGAATCTGTATTGATAAAGCCACTGGATGGCGAAACGTCTACAATAAAGATATCCAGATGTTGCACATGTGTCTTAACTTTCATATTGTCGGTATTTTATACCTTTCTTGCACAACTTGTCAGACACTGCAACATCATGGAATCTTGGTTCAGAGGACATCTACAAGACCTTCTTCACGGCTGCTGCAACTAACCCATCTCTTTGGGAAGGACCTACTTCCACTGGGGAATCCCGCCTACCAGTGACTGCCCTCGTCTGCTGCCCGTCCCATCCACTGACGCCTATAAAAACGCCAGTCTTCTTGCCTTTGCTCCAGACTCTCCTCCACCACGATGCTGTGAACACTAACTCCAAGGCCGAGGGACTGATTACCTCATCTTTTGTATATAGTTCTACTGTCTTCCTATTATGTCCTAGAATCTGTATTGATAAAGCCACTGGATGGCGAAACGTCTACAATAAAGATATCCAGATGTTGCACATGTGTCTTAACTTTCATATTGTCGGTATTTTATACCTTTCTTGCACAACTTGTCAGACACTGCAACATCATGGAATCTTGGTTCAGAGGACATCTACAAGACCTTCTTCACGGCTGCTGCAACTAACCCATCTCTTTGGGAAGGACCTACTTCCACTGGGGAATCCCGCCTACCAGTGACTGCCCTCGTCTGCTGCCCGTCCCATCCACTGACGCCTATAAAAACGCCAGTCTTCTTGCCTTTGCTCCAGACTCTCCTCCACCACGATGCTGTGAACACTAACTCCAAGGCCGAGGGACTGATTACCTCATCTTTTGTATATAGTTCTACTGTCTTCCTATTATGTCCTAGAATCTGTATTGATAAAGCCACTGGATGGCGAAACGTCTACAATAAAGATATCCAGATGTTGCACATGTGTCTTAACTTTCATATTGTCGGTATTTTATACCTTTCTTGCACAACTTGTCAGACACTGCAACATCATGGAATCTTGGTTCAGAGGACATCTACAAGACCTTCTTCACGGCTGCTGCAACTAACCCATCTCTTTGGGAAGGACCTACTTCCACTGGGGAATCCCGCCTACCAGTGACTGCCCTCGTCTGCTGCCCGTCCCATCCACTGACGCCTATAAAAACGCCAGTCTTCTTGCCTTTGCTCCAGACTCTCCTCCACCACGATGCTGTGAACACTAACTCCAAGGCCGAGGGACTGATTACCTCATCTTTTGTATATAGTTCTACTGTCTTCCTATTATGTCCTAGAATCTGTATTGATAAAGCCACTGGATGGCGAAACGTCTACAATAAAGATATCCAGATGTTGCACATGTGTCTTAACTTTCATATTGTCGGTATTTTATACCTTTCTTGCACAACTTGTCAGACACTGCAACATCATGGAATCTTGGTTCAGAGGACATCTACAAGACCTTCTTCACGGCTGCTGCAACTAACCCATCTCTTTGGGAAGGACCTACTTCCACTGGGGAATCCCGCCTACCAGTGACTGCCCTCGTCTGCTGCCCGTCCCATCCACTGACGCCTATAAAAACGCCAGTCTTCTTGCCTTTGCTCCAGACTCTCCTCCACCACGATGCTGTGAACACTAACTCCAAGGCCGAGGGACTGATTACCTCATCTTTTGTATATAGTTCTACTGTCTTCCTATTATGTCCTAGAATCTGTATTGATAAAGCCACTGGATGGCGAAACGTCTACAATAAAGATATCCAGATGTTGCACATGTGTCTTAACTTTCATATTGTCGGTATTTTATACCTTTCTTGCACAACTTGTCAGACACTGCAACATCATGGAATCTTGGTTCAGAGGACATCTACAAGACCTTCTTCACGGCTGCTGCAACTAACCCATCTCTTTGGGAAGGACCTACTTCCACTGGGGAATCCCGCCTACCAGTGACTGCCCTCGTCTGCTGCCCGTCCCATCCACTGACGCCTATAAAAACGCCAGTCTTCTTGCCTTTGCTCCAGACTCTCCTCCACCACGATGCTGTGAACACTAACTCCAAGGCCGAGGGACTGATTACCTCATCTTTTGTATATAGTTCTACTGTCTTCCTATTATGTCCTAGAATCTGTATTGATAAAGCCACTGGATGGCGAAACGTCTACAATAAAGATATCCAGATGTTGCACATGTGTCTTAACTTTCATATTGTCGGTATTTTATACCTTTCTTGCACAACTTGTCAGACACTGCAACATCATGGAATCTTGGTTCAGAGGACATCTACAAGACCTTCTTCACGGCTGCTGCAACTAACCCATCTCTTTGGGAAGGACCTACTTCCACTGGGGAATCCCGCCTACCAGTGACTGCCCTCGTCTGCTGCCCGTCCCATCCACTGACGCCTATAAAAACGCCAGTCTTCTTGCCTTTGCTCCAGACTCTCCTCCACCACGATGCTGTGAACACTAACTCCAAGGCCGAGGGACTGATTACCTCATCTTTTGTATATAGTTCTACTGTCTTCCTATTATGTCCTAGAATCTGTATTGATAAAGCCACTGGATGGCGAAACGTCTACAATAAAGATATCCAGATGTTGCACATGTGTCTTAACTTTCATATTGTCGGTATTTTATACCTTTCTTGCACAACTTGTCAGACACTGCAACATCATGGAATCTTGGTTCAGAGGACATCTACAAGACCTTCTTCACGGCTGCTGCAACTAACCCATCTCTTTGGGAAGGACCTACTTCCACTGGGGAATCCCGCCTACCAGTGACTGCCCTCGTCTGCTGCCCGTCCCATCCACTGACGCCTATAAAAACGCCAGTCTTCTTGCCTTTGCTCCAGACTCTCCTCCACCACGATGCTGTGAACACTAACTCCAAGGCCGAGGGACTGATTACCTCATCTTTTGTATATAGTTCTACTGTCTTCCTATTATGTCCTAGAATCTGTATTGATAAAGCCACTGGATGGCGAAACGTCTACAATAAAGATATCCAGATGTTGCACATGTGTCTTAACTTTCATATTGTCGGTATTTTATACCTTTCTTGCACAACTTGTCAGACACTGCAACATCATGGAATCTTGGTTCAGAGGACATCTACAAGACCTTCTTCACGGCTGCTGCAACTAACCCATCTCTTTGGGAAGGACCTACTTCCACTGGGGAATCCCGCCTACCAGTGACTGCCCTCGTCTGCTGCCCGTCCCATCCACTGACGCCTATAAAAACGCCAGTCTTCTTGCCTTTGCTCCAGACTCTCCTCCACCACGATGCTGTGAACACTAACTCCAAGGCCGAGGGACTGATTACCTCATCTTTTGTATATAGTTCTACTGTCTTCCTATTATGTCCTAGAATCTGTATTGATAAAGCCACTGGATGGCGAAACGTCTACAATAAAGATATCCAGATGTTGCACATGTGTCTTAACTTTCATATTGTCGGTATTTTATACCTTTCTTGCACAACTTGTCAGACACTGCAACATCATGGAATCTTGGTTCAGAGGACATCTACAAGACCTTCTTCACGGCTGCTGCAACTAACCCATCTCTTTGGGAAGGACCTACTTCCACTGGGGAATCCCGCCTACCAGTGACTGCCCTCGTCTGCTGCCCGTCCCATCCACTGACGCCTATAAAAACGCCAGTCTTCTTGCCTTTGCTCCAGACTCTCCTCCACCACGATGCTGTGAACACTAACTCCAAGGCCGAGGGACTGATTACCTCATCTTTTGTATATAGTTCTACTGTCTTCCTATTATGTCCTAGAATCTGTATTGATAAAGCCACTGGATGGCGAAACGTCTACAATAAAGATATCCAGATGTTGCACATGTGTCTTAACTTTCATATTGTCGGTATTTTATACCTTTCTTGCACAACTTGTCAGACACTGCAACATCATGGAATCTTGGTTCAGAGGACATCTACAAGACCTTCTTCACGGCTGCTGCAACTAACCCATCTCTTTGGGAAGGACCTACTTCCACTGGGGAATCCCGCCTACCAGTGACTGCCCTCGTCTGCTGCCCGTCCCATCCACTGACGCCTATAAAAACGCCAGTCTTCTTGCCTTTGCTCCAGACTCTCCTCCACCACGATGCTGTGAACACTAACTCCAAGGCCGAGGGACTGATTACCTCATCTTTTGTATATAGTTCTACTGTCTTCCTATTATGTCCTAGAATCTGTATTGATAAAGCCACTGGATGGCGAAACGTCTACAATAAAGATATCCAGATGTTGCACATGTGTCTTAACTTTCATATTGTCGGTATTTTATACCTTTCTTGCACAACTTGTCAGACACTGCAACATCATGGAATCTTGGTTCAGAGGACATCTACAAGACCTTCTTCACGGCTGCTGCAACTAACCCATCTCTTTGGGAAGGACCTACTTCCACTGGGGAATCCCGCCTACCAGTGACTGCCCTCGTCTGCTGCCCGTCCCATCCACTGACGCCTATAAAAACGCCAGTCTTCTTGCCTTTGCTCCAGACTCTCCTCCACCACGATGCTGTGAACACTAACTCCAAGGCCGAGGGACTGATTACCTCATCTTTTGTATATAGTTCTACTGTCTTCCTATTATGTCCTAGAATCTGTATTGATAAAGCCACTGGATGGCGAAACGTCTACAATAAAGATATCCAGATGTTGCACATGTGTCTTAACTTTCATATTGTCGGTATTTTATACCTTTCTTGCACAACTTGTCAGACACTGCAACATCATGGAATCTTGGTTCAGAGGACATCTACAAGACCTTCTTCACGGCTGCTGCAACTAACCCATCTCTTTGGGAAGGACCTACTTCCACTGGGGAATCCCGCCTACCAGTGACTGCCCTCGTCTGCTGCCCGTCCCATCCACTGACGCCTATAAAAACGCCAGTCTTCTTGCCTTTGCTCCAGACTCTCCTCCACCACGATGCTGTGAACACTAACTCCAAGGCCGAGGGACTGATTACCTCATCTTTTGTATATAGTTCTACTGTCTTCCTATTATGTCCTAGAATCTGTATTGATAAAGCCACTGGATGGCGAAACGTCTACAATAAAGATATCCAGATGTTGCACATTACATACATATCTTTCTTTTAAAGATTCGAGTCTGTTACACAAAATTGCAACAGTGTATTGGCAACACGACAAACAATGCCTTTCTGACCTCAGCGGAATGACCGACCGCACTGAAACTCGTCACGCTCCTTCACAATGGAGTGCACTGCGCAACGTGATCTACACCGCTATCATATTTCATTCAGGAAGCGGGCGAAAATTTGAGTCTGGGAACTTGTTCGAGGATCTGTTGCCAAATCTGTAAACTGACTTAACAACACCGGAACAAGAGAGAGTGTAAAATAAACCTATTGAATCCATTTTTGTGGGTTCTCTCCTGGAGGGATGTCTCCAAAACTTTATTTATATCCCATTTGCTAATATCCATCTTCCACTTTGATCATGTCTCCCCTAATTCTTCGTCTTACAAGTAAATGTAATTTAAGGGACTTCAATCTCTCTTCATACGGAATCACATTATACTGCTTAAGTGTTTATATTTCCATTGTGTCGGTATTCTGTATAAAATATTTCCAGAGTAGTTGTGATGAATGGTTTTGACCTGCCTAGTATGGGCCAACAGGCCTGCTGCAGTGTTCCTCCTTTCTTAAAAACCAGGTCGCCATGGGCACAAGAAGAGACTAGTATAAGAACATAAAGAACACTGCAGCAGGCCTACTGGCCCATGCGAGGCAGGTCCAATACACCCACCGGCTTAAGACAATGCCGTAATCAGGTCAGGTCCCATTCACTAAAGGAGGAGCACGCCAACTGACCTAGTAGCACAAGCTGGTCAGGTCCAACCCTCACCCACCCACACCCACTCATAAGAACATAAGAATGTAGGAACACTGCAGAAGGCCTATATTTATCTAACCTATTCTTAAAACTACACAACGTCTTAGCTTCTATGACGGTACTCGGGAGTTTGTTCCACTCAACCACAACTCTTATTACCAAACCAGTGTTTTCCTAGATCCTTCCTGAATCTGATTTTTTCCAACTTAAAACCATTGCTGCGAGTCCTGTCCATGCTAGATATTTTTAGCATGCTATTTACATCCCCTTTATTAATTCCTGTTTTCCATTTATACGCCTCAGTTATATTCTAGAGAGTGCAGATTCAGGGCCCTCAGCCTATCCTCACAGGGAAGATTTCTGATACACGGGATCAACTTTGTCATACTCCTTTGCACGTTTTCCAGAGCATTTATATCCATTCTGTAATACGGTGACCAGAACTGAGCAGCATAATCTAAATGAGGCCTAACCAAAGATATATAGAGTTGAAGAACAACCTGAGGACTTCTATTATTTATACTTCTAGATATGAAGCCAAGAATTCTGTTAGCTTTATTGCGAACACTAATGCACTGTTGTCTTGGTTTTAGATTACTGCTAACCAGAACTCCTAAATTCTTTTTGCAATCAGTAATATTAATGTAGATGAATGGTTCAAAGAACCGACAAGTTGATAAATTAGACACATAAGAACGAAGGAACACTGCAGCAGGCCTACTGGTCCATGCGAGGCAGGTCCAAGTCTCCTACCGGCTTAAGCCAATGCACCCAACCTAGTCAGGTCAGGTCACATTGACTTAAGGGAGGAACACGGCAACTGACCTGGTAGCACAAGCTATCAGGTCCAACTCACACCCACCCACATCCACTCATGTATTTATCCAACCTATTTTTAAAGCTACACAACGTTCTGGCCTCCATAACTGTACTTGGGAGTTTGTTCCACTCATCCACAACTCTATTACCAAACCAGTACTTTCCTGAATCTGAATTTTTCCAACTTAAAATCATTGCTGCGAGTCCTGTGTAGGCTAGATATTTTCAGCACACTATTTACATCCCCTTTATTTATTCCTGTCTTCCATTTATACACCTCAATCATATCCCCCCTAATTCTACGTCTTTCTAGAGAGTGCAGTTTCAGGGCCCTTAGTCTATCCTCATAGGGAAGGTTTCTGATAATGGGATCAACTTTGTCATCCTCTTTTGTACATTTTCCAGAGCATTTATATCCATTCTGTAATACGGTGACCAAAACTGTGCAGCATAATCTAAATGAGGCCTAACCAAGGATGTATAGAGTTGAAGAACAACCTGAGGACTCCTATTATTTATGCTTCTTGATATGAAGCCAAGGATTCTATTCGCTTTATTGCGAACACTTATGCACTGTTGTCTTGGTTTCAGATTACTGCTAACCAGAACTCCTAAATCTTTTTCACAATCCGTAATATTAAGATCTACATTATTTAGTTTATATGTGGCATGGTTATTGTCCTGTCCAACATTTAGAACTTTGCATTTGTCTATATTAAACTGCATCTGCCACTTCTCCGACCACTGCATCAGTCTATTCAAATCTTCCTGAAGTGCTCTAATGTCCTCGTCAGAATGAATTCGACGGTCTATTTTGGTGTCATCGGCAAACTTGCTGATGTCGCTCTTTATGCCCTCATCTATGTCGTTTATGTAGATTGTGAACAGCAGGGGGCCCAACACTGACCCCTGTAGAACACCGCTCGTGACGCTTCCCCACTCTGATTTCTCCCCATTTATGCAAACTCTCTGCTGCCTATTTGTCAACCATGCCTCTATCCAGGAAAAAATTTCTCCTATTCCATGTGCCTTAATTTTCCTCAATAGTCTCTGATGTGGGACCCTGTCAAAAGCCTTACTGAAGTCCATGTACACAATATCATATTCATTACCATGATCTACCTCCTCAAATACCTTAGTGAAAAAAGTTAATAAATTCGTAAGGCAGGAACGCCCCTTTGTAAAACCATGCTGAGATTCGTTGATTAATTTATGCTTTTCAAGGTGGCTACGAACTGCCTCGGCAATTATTGATTCCATAAATTTTCCCACTATGGAGGTTAGGCTTATTGGTCTATAGTTCGAAGCTAAGGACCTGTCACCTGCTTTGAAAATAGGTATCACATTTGCCATTTTCCACTTATCTGGCACCATGCCAGTTTGTAGTGATATGTTGAAAAGATTAGCCAAAGGTTTGCTAAGCTCCTCTTTACATTCCTTTAGAACCCTTGCATACAGTTCATCAGGGCCTGGGGATTTGTTAGGTTTTAATTTATCTATTTGCCTAAGGACCATGTCACTTGTGACCCTAATCGTGCACAGTTTATTATCGTCCTGTTCTACATAATTTATCATTTCTGGAATATCGCTGGTATCCTCCTGTGTAAAAACTGAGAGGAAGTATGTGTTAAAAATTCTACACATTTCCTCATCACTGTCAGTGAGCTGACCCGAGGAACTTTTGAGTGGGCCTATCTTGTCCCTGATCTTACTTCTGTAGACCTGAAAGAATCCTTTTCTGTTAGCCTTCGATTCTCTTGCTACTTTAACCTCATAATCTCTTTTTGCTTTTCTAATTCCCTTTTTTATTTCTCTCTTTAACTGAATATATCGATTTCTTAATTGCCCCTCTCCTCTTTTGATTTGCCTATATATGCCTCTCTCTTGACCAATCAGGTATTTTAATCTATTGTTCATCCATTTAGGATCATTTTTGTTTGATCTGATTTCCCTATTTGGAACATAATTTGACTGAGCAGCTAGAACTATGCCCTGGAAAGCGTCATATCGGCAACCATCACCACCTACCTGACCCTTAGTCAGGTCATTCCAGTTCAGCCCACCTAAGTAATTTTTCAGTCCTATGAAATCAGCCAAGCGAAAGTCAGGGACGGAGACTTGATTGCCATTATTAGGGGAATTCCATGATATATTAAAACTGAGTGATTTGTGATCACTTTCCCCAAGCTCATCATTAACCTCAAGATTATTAATTAGTGTTTCCCTACTGGCAAGAACCAAGTCAAGGAGGTTATTTCCCCTAGTTGGCTCTGTCACAAGCTGTTTTAAAAAACAATCCTGGATCGTATCAAGAAGTCACGTGACTAAATTTCCTGTCAAATTGCTCCAGTCAATCTGTCTATAGTTGAAATCTCCCATTAGCACAACATTTTCGTATGTAGATGTCTTACGAATTTCGTCCCATAGAAGTTTACTGCACTCCCTATCAAGATTTGGGGCCCTGTAAATAACACCCAAAATTAGTTTTTCTTGGCCCTCGAGAAGCTGTAACCGAACAGATTCAGTGGCTGACGCTTCCAATTTTATATCTTGTCTAACACAACAATTTAAATTGTCTCTGACATACATCGCTACTCCACCACCCTTCCTGTTGACCCTGTCAGTGTGGAATAATTTATAGCCTTGTATGTGACATTCAGAGGTCATCTCTCTATCTTTCAGATTGAGCCAGGTCTCTGTTATAGCAATAATATCTATGTTTCCTGCACTTGCAATTAATCTTAGCTCATCTATCTTATTTCTTACACTCCTGCTATTAGTATAGTAAACCTTAAGGGAGCTAGTCCCTTGCTGCCCTCTGCTGTCCCCCTTTGTTTGCTGACCTGATCTATTGTCTTTATTTATAACTTCATGCTGAATGCCTTTTATACATTTACTGTTTCCAACCCTAGTGTTGCAACCTGCTTGTTTCCCACACACACCCATACCTCTATCTTCTATCAGTTTAAAATCACAGGCATTTCACCAATGGCCTTCTCAATTGAGTTTGTAAGTGCTACCACCCCTGCCCCAGAGAGATGTACCCCATCCCTTGCATAGATATCATGTTTGCCATAAAAGTTGTTCCAGTTGTCAATGAATGGGATTGCAAGTTCCTTGCAGTATCTGTCTAGCCAGCAATTTACACCAATTGCCCTAGACAACCATTCATTTCCTACTCCCCTTCTAGGCAAGATGCTACATATGATTGGGACCCCTCCCTTAGACACTTGTGCAACACTTGGGTATCTTTAATGAGAATACCTAACTGTTGCACATGTGCCTGATTTATCAGTAATATTAAGATCTGCATTATTTAATTTGTATGTGACATGGTTATTGTTCTGTCCAACATTGAGAACTTTGCATTTGTCTATATTAAACTGCATCTGCCACTTCTCCGACCACTGCATCAGTCTATTCAAATTATCCTGGAGTGCACTAATGTCCTCATTAGAATGAATTGGAGGGTTTATTTTGGTGTCATCAGCAAATTTGCTTGTATCGCTATTTATTCCTTCATCAATGTCATTTATGTAAATTGTGAACAACAAGGGTCCCACCACTGACCCATGTCGAACACCGCTTGTGACGTGCCCCCATTCAGATTTCTCCCCATTTATGCAAACATTCTTCTGGGCTTGTTCCCATTACCTGACATGATATTATCCAACCTACTGACTATGTCACTAACACCAGCTCCTGGGAGGCACGCCCTTCGTCTGATATTCCTATCTCTGTTACAAAAAGCATGGTCCATATATCTTACCTGAGAATCTCCTACAATCAGAATATTCTTACATTGATTAGCAGGGGAGTCAGTGATACCTTTAACTTCACTAACCACTGAAGTACACTTGTCCTGGAAAACAGAGAATCGATTTCCTACCTTCACATCTCCTCTGTTAATCTTCCTTATCTTCCTGCTTCCTGAATTGTGAACCACTTGCCACTTAAAGCGGCTGCCACTCTCCAAATCACTGCTGGAGGTACTGGTGCTGGACTGCACCTCACTTCTCGTAGCCTCATTACCCTTAACCACTGCAGCCACCTCACATTCACTCCCAAACCCATCGAGGTGAACCTTCAGCCTCCTGATTTCCTCCTGGAGAAGAAAGACCTCCTTCAACACTCCAACCTCAATTTTCAAAACACTACAGAAGCAAGCCATGGCTTTGTAACCCTTCACACTAATACTTAAAGCAGCTCAGGACCCGTGACCTGCCGTGACCAATGATCACATTCGTGGGCCCAGACTGTTTAACACTCCAACAAAAGATATCAGAAACATTGCCGAGACAAGTGTAGAAGTTTTCAAGAGGAAATTCGACATGTATTTCCGCAAGATGCCAAATCAGTCGGGCTGTTACTGCGGGCCAGCGGGCTACCAGCAGTATCAGCCTGGTGGATCAGGCAAGCACCAACGAGTCCTGGCCCAGGGCTGGGCCGTGAAAGTAGAAAAACTTCCGTAGCCCTTTAAAGATATATCAAAGGTAAAAGATACATAAATTATTGGGAATGCCTGAAATCCCTCAAACTTTACTTCCTGGAAAGGCGGGCGGGAAATATACTTGACTCTTTGTACCTATACAAAATTGGGGGATATTGGTCGTTAACGTGCACTCTGAAATTACTTCTTAAGACAGTGATAATCGGTAAATATGAAAAAAAAAAGATAATTGAGACAAGGTTTGTGCATTGTAAAAAAGATTTTTTTTTCAATGTGGAGACCACTTATTTTTCTTCATTATTATTATTTGGGTCTGATTTGCTAGATTGTTGAGTACCCATCTGTCCTCTTCCCAATTATTCCTTTTGCGCTCATTTTGTGTTATTTTTTCCCTTAGTGTTTGTGTATATTGCATTAGTATTTTCTTGTCTTCCAGTACGTCCAAAACAATGTCGTAGTACGAGGAATTGTAGAATAAACAAAGTGAAAAGCAAGGGTGGCATTAGCACATTAAAAAACACTGTCTTAATATCTTTGATCGAAGACTTTTCAAGTTACCAACAGATACCGGAAATATTGCAGGAATATTTGCTCCGGCAATAGAAGTTTTAAAGAAGAGACTGGGAAATTAACTTTGCAAGTTCTTGATCAGCCGAGTTTTGATGGCTGTGTGGGCCTGCGGGCGTTAGCATTGTTGACAGCCTGGTTGACCAGGCTGTCAACAATGAAGCTTAGCCTCAGGCCGGATGTTGAGAGTAGTAGAACCCTCGAAATGGATCACACACACATGCCTAGTCGTTGCAAGAGGCAGGAATCTAAATGTATGTTGTCCTGGGCAGAGTAAATATTGTGGCACTGTCTTTACCAAAATTCGTGAGATCAATGCTTATTGGTGTAAAGGTTTCATTGCGATTGCTTTACTGCCACATCAGTAATAATGTACTTTGTGGCTTTTATTGATAAATATATATTCCCACGTATCTATGCCCGGGTTGTGTCACTCATGAAAACCTTACTCGAGTTGTCTGTCGTTTAATCGAATTGTGTGTACAGTATTTCGCTCATACTGTATCTCTCTTATGTGCCAGAACTCGGTTCCTTCAGCCCAACAACTCGCACAGATTTAGTGCTTCTTGTAGATACTGTACAATGTAATGTGAAAGCTACATTTTATAGGCAGTTTTTGTCTTGGATTTTTCAGTTATGATATTTCAAGGCTTTCATTTTTTTTCTGATGGATTTTTCCTGTCTCTCCTGTGCATTGTGTGATGCTTTCAGTTTTAGCGCGTTTTCATTTTTTTTTTCTCACCAGTGTTTCTTTTTGGTTTTGAGAAAGTCTGTAATCTTTGAGAAGTTGTGCAATTATTTTCTGCGTTGTGCAATTATTTTCCCTGGATTGTTTACTCTCACTTTTCTCAATGGCATGGGTTTACAGCATGTTTGTAGTACCACTGTAGTCATCATCTCAATCTTCCTATCTCCTCTCTATAGCAAACTGTCTCCCTCTATTTTTAGGATGCTCTCGCGTACTTTAAACACAATTTGAACCCTCTCTCTCTCTCTCTCTCTCTCTCTCTCTCTCTCTCTCTCTCTCTCTCTCTCTCTCTCTCTCTCTTTCTCTCTCTCTTTCTCTCTCTCTTTCTCTCTCTTTCTCGCTTTCTCTCTTTCTCTCTTTCTCTCTCTTTCACTCTCTCTCTTTCTCTTTCACTCTCTCTCTTTCTCTTTCTCTCTCTCTCTCTCTCTCTCTCTCTCTCTCTCTCTCTCTCTCTCTCTCTCTCTCTCTCTCTCTCTCTCTCTCTCTCTCTCTCTAGTGCTGTCCTATCCCCACTCTGATTTCCCCTTCCCTTATGGCTTCCATTAAGCACGCGGCTCCTGCAGAACATAATCCCCTCGTTCACTTCAATAGTTACCCGCCATTGGTTTGAAAGGAGGGGGTGTTGGGCAGGGTAGCTGTTGCCTAGTGTAAGCTTCACGGTACAGGCGGAAGGTTTCATTTCTCACATCCGGCTAATGGGACCCCAGGAAGAAAACACATCAGTGATTAGGCAAGGCCACCGGTCAATAAATTCACTAAATAACTGTATGTAAATGTGTTTGCAAAATAGAGAATAATTTTCCAACTGTTTGCCCTTCTCTCCCTCTTCTTTTTTTTCGAAGTGTTTATCCATTTCTCGTAAAAAAATGGAGACTATGGTATACATGGTGACATACTAACATAGCCAAATTCATTAAAATGTCTACCACGAGACAATAAGAGTATCCTAGGTACACAAATAACCCGCACATAAAAGAGAGAAGCTTACGACGACGTTTCGGTCCGACTTGGACCATTCACGGTACTGTGCCTTTTTTGTTATTTAGTTATCCTAGGTACTCCTGTCACCTTATGAAGAATTTCCTCAATGTTGTGGACACCGATATTCAAGGCAAGTTTCTGTTTATCATGTTGGTAACTTCGCACTTGAGCAAGCCAGGGAAAACAAAGGCTTTACGCTCTATGTGACGGAGTTATTAAGGGAGAGGCAGCTTTTAATCAGGTTAACGGCCACTCTATGTGCGGAAGGTGGTTGATGCTCATGACAGTGACAAATAAAACTCAAGATTATTAAGCACTAATTTTATGTTAAAGATATTACCAACAGATATAACTGTTAAAAAATGGAACCAAATACAGAGTATGTACCTGTGCCAACTGTGCCCCACCCTGAAATAACCCAAATGATACATGTGATAACTTTGGTGAGGTAACAGTAGGCACATCAGATAATATAATTTTATGACCCGTATTGAACTAATTATTTAAACTAGGTAAGTGAGAGGGGATTCTTAACTGGTATAAAACCCTTACAAGAAATTGAAAGACCTCAGGAGACTCTTAACTAGAAAATTATTGCCCATATATGACCTAGACGTCTGTACACTCAGCCACTGTTAACGTCTGAATCAGAGAATTTGTGTGAAACTGTGGCACAGTTTCAACAGGGTTCATTTGAGCGACGTGGGTAGCGCAAGATTGGGATTAATCTTAAGAGAACAACTAAATGAAGTAAAAGAGGGGGCGAGAGTGGTTTGGAGAAATGAGGTGAGGAAAGAGGGAGCAGACAGCCTGTAACATCTAGTCAGGTAACAGTGATACTAGGAATTTAAACTAAATAACCCGTCAGGCAGACCGGTCCAGCTAGATAAAATAAATCTTTTACACAAATATTTGCAGTATCTTTCATAAAGGTGGTTAATTATCAGCATATTCATTATCAGAATGCATATGAATCCTCGTTTAATTCAGAGAGCCATCTAAGAGCAGAAATAGCTTAGTGGTCAAGTAATCCTGTATGTTATCAATGAGCTTCATTTGATTGAAATTGAATGCAAGATGAAGAAGCTTATGTCTCCATATATTTTGAAATTCGTGGCAATCAGAAAAAACAAATTATATTCGGTGTAGTATATCATTCCCCTCCCTCACAGTAGCTGGTGACTTTAATGCCTCTACTATAAACTGGGACAATCTGTCAGGGAACCAGGAAGACATTAGATTCGCAAACATGATTCAAGACAGTTTCTAACGCTAGGTGTCACGTTTGTCACTCGTGGAAACATACTTGATATCGCTCTGACCATAGATTGTGATTGTCCAGTCACGTGAGGGAGGAGAGAAACTACGAAAGAAGTGCCAGTAGTATCATTTAGGTCAAAATAAGCACAAACTTTCAGATCCAATAATATCATGGTCTTGCACTACTGAAGAGCACAACAAACTTTGATAAGATACAGAGAAAAGTCAGTAACAGAGTCGAATTTCAATTACAGAGAATATACAGGGAATCTGGAGAAGATTTTTAATTAAAATTCTACACATCAAAAGGGATACTAAGAAGATTAAACATGAAAAAAGATAAAAACAAAGCCTGCTTGATTAGATGACAAAAAACAGAGCATAGAAGAAAGTTAAATTGACTGGTAACTTTCAATGTCATACTAACGATTGCGAGGAGAAAGCAATAAAAAAGATTAGAAATGCTAAACAGGAATTAGAAGACTAATTTTACGCATCAAAGGCATCCCAAAGTTTTCTTCAAATAGCTCATATGATAGACGAATGTAAAAACAATGACAGTATCTTTAGCAATAACTGAAAAATAGAAACAAAAATGTGGCTTCAATAATCAGTACAAATTTCAACTCTGTGTATATAGATGAACTCAATACCAACACTTCCAGGTTGCCATTTTTTGGGGGGCTGAAACTTACAAATTAAATGCTAACGAAATTAGCATTTTTGACATTTTAAGGTACTTTGAGAAGTGTGCAGCTGCCTGCTGCACACACAACAGCTCATTTTAAGACAGGCAAAAATCACAGAACTGAAGAATGTAGAGAGGGCCTTCACTGCCCGTATAAATTCAATCAAAACAGTAGGTTATTGGGAATGCCTGATGTTCCTTATGGGGAAGATAAACTACCTGAAGTTTGTTTGTCATCTCAAAACTCCAATCATTTCATGCCACGAGTGCCATGCCTCACCTGTGTTCACATTCCTTCCTTACTGTGTGATGCCTCTCTGGGAAAATAGCATTTTTTACCAGAGCGAGTGTTGTCTCTGTGAGGACTTCAGTGTTTGGTTGACTCTTTGACATTTCGTCTTTTATTTCTTCACTTTTGTTTGCCAAGTCATCTGCATTTGTGTACACACTGATTTTTGTCTCTTCCTATTTAGTGGTTAATGTTTCTATCTTTTAAATTGGTTTTAGCTGTGTGTGTGTGTGTATATATATATATATATATATATATATATATATATATATATATATATATATATATATATATATATATATATATACATTCATCAAGTTGCGTTTGAGAAAGTACAGACTCATCTTCTGGCCCCGCCTCTAGATTACTTTGATCGGTTTACATTGATTTCTGTCGTTTTGGGCTTTGCCATGAAGCTGTGTATTGAGTTTGTCTTGAAGCTGTGTAATGTGTTTGCCTCCACTATCTCATCCACTTCATTCCACTTTTCAATCACCCTGACACCAAAGAAATACATCCTTACGTAAATATTATTCATCTGTTTTTAGCTTCGATCTGTTCTCTTGATCCTGGTCTTCTTAATTTCAAGTCTCTATATTGAGATAACATGGAATACTGGAATACTGTTGTACATTAACAGTCCCTTTCAAGGCCAGGTGAAATTGCAGATATGGAGAATGTACAGAGGACCTTCACTGCACGTGTAAGCTCAGTAGTAGGAACGTTTGAAGGTCCATGGAGCGCAGGCAAGAAAAATGCATCATAATTTACACCTGGGTAATGCTAAAGGACTCTGGTCTCAAATCTACACACACCAGTCACTCCCTATGAAAGCAAAAGACTAGGCAGACAGTGCAACATCTCCCGAATGAAAAAGCAAGGGTGCTGTGAGTACAATGAGAGACAACAGTATCAGGGGCTCAAGGCCGTTCAACAGCCTCCCATCATACATAAGGGAAATTGCTAATAGACCCTGTCTGTCTTCAAAAAGGAACTGGACAGATACCTAAAGTCAGTGCTTGATCAGTTGGGCTGTGGTTCGCACGTTGGATTGTGTGGCCATCAGTAACAGCCTGGTTGATCTGGCCTTGATCCAGCATGAGGCCTGGTCATGGACCTGGTCGCAGGGCGTTGGCCCTCAACTCCCACCAGGTATCTGTCCTGTGAATTCCACTTAAGAGTGTTTATTCTCCTTACCAAGGTAGTTGGCTAGGTTTGGGGCCCCGTGTACTCACCTATTTACGCTCACCTATTTGTACTCCCCTATTTGTGGTTGCAGTGGTGGAGTCATAGCTCCTAGTCCCGCCTCTTTGCTAGTCGCTAGTAGGTGCACTCCTTTCTCCAAGAGCCTTGTGGGTATACTCACCTAGTTGAGGTTGCAGGGGTCGAGTCCAAGCTCCTGGCCCCGCCTCTTCACTGGTCGCTACTACTAGGTCACTCTCCCTGAACCGTGAGCTTTATCATACCTCTGCTTAAAGCTATGTATGGATCCTGCCTCCACTACATCGCTTCCCAAACTATTCCACTTACTGACTACTCTGTGGCTGAAGAAATACTTCCTAACATCCCTGTGATTCATCTGTGTCTTCAACTTCCAACTGTGTCTTCTTGTTGCTGTGTCCCATCTTTGGAACATCCTGTCTTTGTCCACCTTGTCAATTCCTCTCAGTATTTTGTATGTCGTTATCATGTCCCCCCTATCTCTCCTGTCCTCCAGTGTCGCCAGGTTGATTTCCCTTAACCTCTCCTCGTAGGACATGCCTCTTAGCTCTGGAACTAGTCTTGTTGCAAACCTTTGCACTTTCTCTCCAATATGGGCCTAACGTACACGGTGTACAGGGTCCTGAACGATTCCTTATTAAGATGTCGGAATGCTGTTCTGAGGTTTGCTAGGCGCCCATATGCTGCAGCAGTTATTTGGTTGATGTGCGCTTCAGGAGATGTGCCTGGTGTTATACTCGCCCCAAGATCTTTTTCCTTGAGTGAGGTTTGTAGTCTCTGGCCCCCTAGACTGTACTCCGTCTGCGGTCTTCTTTGCCCTTCCCCAATCTTCATGACTTTGCTCTTGGTGGGGTTGAACTCCAGGAGCCAATTGCTGGACCAGGTCTGCAGCCTGTCCAGATCCCTTTGTAGTTCTGCCTGGTCTTCGATTGAATGAATTCTTCTCATCAGCTTCGTCATCTGCAAACATGGACACTTTGGAGTCTATTCCTTCCGTCATGTCGTTCACAAATACCAGAAACAGCACTGCTCCTAGGACTGACCCCTGTGGGACCCCACTGGTCACAGGTGCCCACTCTGACACCTCGCCACGTACCATGACTCGCTGCTGTCTTCCTGACAAGCATTCCCTGATCCATTGTAGTGCCTTCCCTATTATCCCTGCTTGGTCCTCCAGTTTTTGCAGTAACCTCTTGTGTGGAACTGTGTCAAACGCCTTCTTGCAGTCCAAAAAAATGCAATCCACCCACCCCTCTCTCTCTCTCTTGTCTTACTGCTGTCACCATGTCATAGAACTCCAGTAGGTTTGTGACACAGGATTTCCCGTCCCTGAAACCATGTTGGCTGCTGTTGATGAGATCATTCCTTTCTAGGTGTTCCACCACTCTTCTGATAATCTTCTCCATGACTTTGCATATTATACATGTCAGTGACACTGGTCTGTAGTTTATTGCTTCATGTCTGTCTCCTTTTTTAAAGATTGGGACTACATTTGCTGTCTTCCATGCCTCAGGCAATCTCCCTGTTTCGATAGATGTATTGAATATTGTTGTTAGGGGTACACATAGTGCCTCTGCTCCCTCTCTCAGGACCCATGGAGAGATGTTATCCAGCCCCATTGCCTTTGAGGTATCTAGCTCACTCAGAAGCCTCTTCATTTCTTCCTCGGTTGTGTGTACTGTGTCCAGCACTTGGTGGTGTGCCCCACCTCTCCGTCTTTCTGGAGTCCCTTCTGTCTCCTCTGTGAACACTTCTTTGAGTCTCTTGTTGAGTTCCTCACATACTTCACGGTCATTTCTTGTCAAAAAAAAAAAATTCTTGTCTCTCCTCCTTCCTTCCTTAGCCTGATTACCTGGTCCTTGACTGTTGTTTTCCTCCTGATGTGGCTGTATAACAGCTTCAGGTCAGATTTGGTTTTCGCTGCTATGTCGTTTTCATATTGTCGTTGGGCCTCCCTTCTTATCTGTGCATATTCATTTCTGGCTCTACGATTGCTCTCCTTATTCTCCTGGGTCCTTTGCCTTCTGTATTTCTTCCATCATCTCATTAACTAGCTTCCCTGCCAGTTCTCTGTCCCACTGAACCCCGTTCAGGAAGTTCCTCATTCCCGTGTAGTCCCCTTTCTTGTAGTTTGGCTTCATTCGTCCTGGCCTTCCTGCTTCCCCCTCCACTTGTAGCTCTACTGTGTATTTGAAGCTTAAAACCACATGATCGCTGGCCCCAAGGGGTCTTTCATATGTGATGTCCTCAATATCTGCACTACTCAAGGTGAATACTAGGTCCAGTCTTGCTGGTTCATCCTCTCCTCTCCTCTCTTGTAGTGTCCCTTACGTGTTGGTACATGAAGTTTTCCAGTACCACCTCATCATCTTAGCCCTCCATGTGTCTTGGTCCCCATGTGGCTCCAAGTTCTCCCAATCGATCTCCTTGTGGTTAAAGTCACCCATGATCAGGAGCTTTGCCCTGCATGCATGAACTCTTCTGGCCACTGCAGCCAGTGTGTCGACCATCGCTCTATTGCTCTTGTCATACTCTTGCTTTGGCCTCCTGCTGTTCTGTGGTGGGTTATACATCACTGCTATTACCACCTTGGGACCTCCAGAGTGAAGTGTTCCCGCTATGTAATCGCTTGCTTCTCCGCTGTCTCCTCTCTCCAGCTCATCAAAATTCCATCGGTTTTTGATCAGCAGTGCCACTCCTCCACCCCCCCTGTTCCCTCTGTCTTTCCTCAGGATCTGGTATCCCATTGGAAAGATGGCATCTGTTATCATACTGTTAGCTTGGTTTCTGTGAGAGCTATGATGTCCGCTGGTGCCTCTTTGACTCTTTCGTGCCACTCCTCCCACTTATTTGTTATTCCATCAGCGTTTGTGTACCATACCTTCAGTTTCCTTTCCAACACTGTGGTTTGGGGGGCCTGTGAGGGTGGGAGACTTGGTAGCATACTGTGGGATTCTATAGCTGGGTGTTGGTGGAAGCTGTGAGTGTGGATTGTAGTTTGTGTTGGGATGGTGTTCTGAGGATAGTTCTGTGTGTGCTTGCCCTTGTGTGTGTGTGTGTGTGTGTGTGTGTGTGTGTGTGTGTGTGTGTGTGTGTGTGTGTACTCACCTGTTTGTGGTTGTAGGGGCCTAGTCACAGCTCCTGACGTCGCCTCTTCGCCGGTGGCTACTAGGTCACCTTTCTCCCTGGTCCATGAGCTTTATCGTACTCTTAAAGCTATGTATGGCTCCTTCACTACATCATTCTCCGGATTGTTCCACTTCCTGGCAGCTCTGTGACTGAAGAAATACTTCCTAACATAAAGAAGGAACACTGCAGCAGGCCTACTGGCCCATGCGAGGCTGGTCCAAGTCCCCTACCGGCCCAACCCAACCCAACCTAGTCAGGTCAGGTCACATTCACTTAAGGAAGGAGCACGGCATCTGACCTAGCACAAACTAGTCAGGTCCAACTCACACCCACCCACGCCTACTCATGTGGCACTCATAACACTCCATGTGACTCATAGGAATTTTCAACTCCCAGATTTTGACCCCTTGTTGCTATGTCGTTATCATGTCATCTCCCCTGTTTTCCTCCAGTGCCGTCAGGTTGATTTCTCTTAACCTCTCCTCGTAGGACATACCCCCTTAGCTCCGGGACTAGTCTTGTTGCAAACCTTTGCACTTTCTCCAGTTTCTCGACGAGCTTGTCTAGGTGCGGATTCCATGTTGGTGCCGCATACTCCAATAATGTGTGTATCCAGTAATGTGTGTGTGTGTGTGTGTGTGTGTGTGTATGTGTGTGAGAGAGAGAGAGAGAGAGAGAGAGAGAGAGAGAGAGAGAGAGAGAGAGAGAGAGAGAGAGAGAGAGAGAGAGAGAATCCATGAGAAAATAGAGTGGACGCTCATTTTCAAAAAGAAGTGACGCAGGAAAAATATGGCGGAAATATTTTGGCGATTTATTGGGTATTAAGGGTGAGGGAGAGGGAGGATAATTTGCACTTTGGAATATGGAGGAGAGGAGATGGCTGGGTGAGAGAGGAAATGTAGAATTAGAAAGGCGAAAGTGGCCGAACTTGTGGGAATAAAGGTGAATCTTGAGGTGGAGTTGGTAGTGGTGAGAGGTGTGATGGAAGGTGAGAAAAGTGGAGATGGTAGGTAAGTGACAATGATGAGGGGGAAGTTGAAAGAGTGGTGGTTGCATAAGCTGTGGTTGCATGAGTGGAGGTTGCGTGAGTGGTAGTTGAAACAGCGATGGTTGTGAAAGAGTTCTGATTGTGTGAGTGATGTTTGAATGAATAGTGGTTGTATGAGTGGTGGTTGTATGAGTGGTGGTTGTATGAGTGGTGGTTGTATGAGAGGTGGTTGTATGAGTGGTGGTTGTATGAGTGGTGGTTGTATGAGTGGTGGTTGTATGAGTGGTGGTTGTATGAGTGGTGGTTGTATGAGTGGTGGTTGTATGAGAGACGGTTGTATGAGTGGTGGTTGTATGAGTGGTGGTTGTATGAGTGGTGGTTGTATGAGAGACGGTTGTATGAGTGGTGGTTGTATGAGTGGTGGTTGTATGAGTGGTGGTTGTATGAGAGGTGGTTGTATGAGTGGTGGTTGTATGAGAGGCGGTTGTATGAGTGGTGGTTATATGAGTGGTGGTTGCACGATTAGTGGTTGAAAGAGTAGTTACGCGAGTGATAGTTAAATGAGTGGAAGAATCCAAGTATCCAAGGGTGGTTGCTTGCAGCTTGTTGCTCTCCTAGTACAACTGGGGTGAATGATGGTCATTTCATGAGACTTTAACGATGTGTAAACTGCTTGACAACAGTGCTTGAATAATAAGTAAATGAGCAGTCTCCCTCTCCTTCCCTCCCTCCCTGTACATGAATGGTTATATAGTACCAACGAGATGAAGAATTTAAACACATATGTAACACTTGGGTATATCCATTAGTACAATTCAAGGACATTATATGAAGACTGTAGAATTATATACAAGAGACGAGGTAATTAGTCCCTCGGCCTTGGAGTTGGTGATGACACTTCTTCACCCACCCATAGGCCTGGCGCCGGATATAAGCGACCGGACGATTAGAGAGAAGATGCAAGTTAGGTATACTTTCCCTACAGGTGACGACTAAGAATAACTGAACTTCTCTAAGGTCTCTCACCTTCTGAAAACCAAAAATAGGTGCTAGGTCGAGAGATGGAAAACAGATAAAACTGAATGCATCAGAAAACATGAGAGACAGAGGAGGCAAAAAGCCATTAGTAAAATTCAGCACAAAGTCAACATACATTTTACATACATTTTTCTTCATATGCGATATCCGGGGGGGGGGGGACGTCCGGTATTAGACCCTTATAAAAAAAAAGTGATAAACTGATGGCAACAAAGAAATTAGGGAAGTACTGAAATCACAATATGATCATTTTTAGTGTGTTCATTTTTTTTTTTCATGAATGAAATCCAAAGCTGTGCCAGCATCTCCAATTTTTCTGACATAACCCAAACCTCACTCGAATTTGAAGAAGCCATTGATAGTATTCCCATGGACTTTGCCTCGGGCTCAGACTCGGAAACTCCGCAATATCAAAAATCGAATAAAATTATTACATGCTTTAAGCATCTTACGGAGACTGAGTTTGGACGCAGTAGTCATCACACAGTCATTTATAAACCACGGATATACTTCCGCTCCACAAAGATGGTAGCAAAACAGTTGCAAAAAAGTACAGTTCGCTAGCACTGATGTCTCACATCAAAATTTTTGAAGGGTTTTAAGAAGCAATATTGCTAAACATATCTCACACTCCAGTAAGTTATGGTAATGTTTAGATTTGGAACCAGACCCTCAAATATCTCCCATGTATATATTATCAGTCTCTCTTTCGATCCGGAGAGTACATTCCAAATGCTTTAAGGTGTTCCCGGTAGTTTAGATGTTTTATTGACAGTAAACGATCTCTATACATGTTCCACCTTTGCCATATTGTAGTTGTGAACTGATGTATGTTGTCTAAAATAAAATTGCCATATTTCTTGTATTCAATTGATGCCAAGAAAAAAAAAGACATTGCTTCAGTTCTCCATTACACATTAGTACTGAATGCTTTATTTACAATATAGACATGTAATATACTGGTGTATCTTTCAAGTTTCTTTGACTGTGTTGCGGATGAATACATATACCACACTTTGATATTTTTACACTAAGTGTTTGCATGAATTTCAACACAAGTCAGTAGGCAGTTTTAATTAACTTATTCTAGATGACGTAGGAAAAGTTTTCTTAAATGTTAATTAGAATGTTGGAATTTTTGGTTTATCAGGAAATGTGTAATTAATATTTCGCTGCGACGCTTGTAAAAGCATAGTGTATCTGGCCTGTTTGAGACTGGGTCGCGGGGCGATGATCCCTGGAGCTGTCTACAGGTATAATAAACAGTGAAGTCACTAAATAATTTGCAAAATTCTAAAACGTAAAGGGTGTCGTCGTCGACAATGAGTAACTAGGCAGAATTTATTTTAATAACACATGTTGCTTCGTGTCCAGGTATTTACTTGACGATGCAGTTAGTATGAGCACTTGTCTTCGTGTTCATGGAGGGCCACAGCACTTGTGTTCTTATCCATGGAAGACTATAGCATGTGTGTTCTAGTCCATGGAAGACCACAGCATGTGTGTTCTAGTCCATGGAAGACCACAGCATGTGTGTTCTAGTCCATGGAAGACCAGAGCATGTGTGTTCTAGTCCATGGAAGACCAGAGCATGTGTGTTCTAGTCCATGGAAGACCAGAGCATGTGTGTTCTAGTCCATGGAAGACTATAGCATGTGTGTTCTAGTCCATGGAAGACCACAGCATGTGTGTTCTAGTCCATGGAAGACCAGAGCATGTGTGTTCTAGTCCACGGAAGACCACAGCACTTGTGTTCTTGTCCATGGAAGACCACAACACTTGTGTTCTTGTCCATGGAGGAAAAAAGCACTTGTGTTCTTTTCCATAGAGGACTACAGCACTTGTGTTCTTGTCCATGGAGGGCCACATTTACTTGTGCTCTTATCCATTGAAGACCACAGCACTTGTATTCTTATCCATGGAGGTCCACAGCACTTGTGTTCTTGTCCATGGAGATCCACAGCACTTGTGTTCTTGTCCATGGAGGTCCACAGCACTTGTGTTCTTGTCCATGGAGGTCCACAGCACTTGTGTTCTTGTCCATGGAGGTCCACAGCACTTGTGTTCTTGTCCATGGAGGGCCACAGCACTTGTGTTCTTATCCATGGAGGTCCACAGCACTTGTGTTCTTGTCCATGGAGATCCACAGCACTTGTGTTCTTGTCCATGGAGGGCCACAGCACTTGTGTTCTTGTCCATGGAAGACCACAGCACTTGTGTTCTTGTCCATGGAGGACCACAGCACTTGTGTTCTTGTCCATGGAGGGCCACAGCACTTGTGTTCTTGTCCATGGAGGGCCACAGCACTTGTGTTCTTGTCCATGGAGGGCCACAGCACTTGTGTTCTTGTCCATGGAGGGCCACACCACTTGTGTACTTTTCCACGGAGGGCCACGCCACTTGTGTTCTTGTCCACGGAGGGGCATATCACTTGTGCTCTTATCCATGGAAGGCCACTGCACTTGTGTTGTCCACGGAGGACCATAGTATTTGTCTTCTAGTCCATGAAACATCACAGCACCTGTTTTCCAGTCTTTGAAGCACTATAGGAACTGTCTTCCAGTCCATGAAACACTACAGCACCCGTCTTCCAGTCCATGAAACACTACAGCACCCGTCTTCCAGTCCATGAAACACTACAGCACCCGTCTTCCAGTCCATGAAACACTACAGCACCCGTCTTCCAGTCCATGAAGCACTACATTTGTCTTCCAGTTCATGAAGCACTACATTTGTCTTCCAGTTCATGAAGCACTACACCTGTCTTCCGGTTCATGAAGCACTACATTTGTCTTCCAGTTCATGAAGCACTACATCTGTCTTCCAGTTCATGAAGCACTACAGCACCCGTCTTCCAGTTCATGAAGCACTACAGCACCCGTCTTTCAGTTCATGAAGCACTACAGCACCCGTCTTTCAGTTCATGAAGCACTACAGCACCCGTCTTCCAGTTCATGAAGCACTACAGCACCCGTCTTCCAGTTCATGAAGCACTACATCTGTCTTCCAGTTCATGAAGCACTACATCTGTCTTCCAGTTCATGAAGCACTACAGCACCCGTCTTCCAGTTCATGAAGCACTACATCTGTCTTCCAGTTCATGAAGCACTACAGCACCCGTCTTCCAGTTCATGAAGCACTACATCTGTCTTCCAGTTCATGAAGCACTACAGCACCCGTCTTCCAGTTCATGAAGCACTACAGCACCCGTCTTCCAGTTCATGAAGCACTACAACACCTGTCTTCCAGTTCATGAAGCACTACAACATCTGTCTTCCAGTTCATGAAGCACTACAGCACCCGTCTTCCAGTTCATGAAGCACTACAACACCCGTCTTCCAGTTCATGAAGCACTACAGCACCCGTCTTCCAGTTCATGAAGCACTACAGCACCCGTCTTTCAGTTCATGAAGCACTACAGCACCCGTCTTTCAGTTCATGAAGCACTACAGCACCCGTCTTCCAGTTCATGAAGCACTACAGCACCCGTCTTCCAGTTCATGAAGCACTACATCTGTCTTCCAGTTCATGAAGCACTACATCTGTCTTCCAGTTCATGAAGCACTACAGCACCCGTCTTCCAGTTCATGAAGCACTACATCTGTCTTCCAGTTCATGAAGCACTACAGCACCCGTCTTCCAGTTCATGAAGCACTACATCTGTCTTCCAGTTCATGAAGCACTACAGCACCCGTCTTCCAGTTCATGAAGCACTACAGCACCCGTCTTCCAGTTCATGAAGCACTACAACACCTGTCTTCCAGTTCATGAAGCACTACAACATCTGTCTTCCAGTTCATGAAGCACTACAGCACCCGTCTTCCAGTTCATGAAGCACTACAACACCCGTCTTCCAGTTCATGAAGCACTACAGCACCCGTCTTCCAGTTCATGAAGCACTACAGCACCCGTCTTCCAGTTCATGAAGCACTACAACACCTGTCTTCCAGTTCATGAAGCACTACAGCACCCGTCTTCCAGTTCATGAAGCACTACAACACCCGTCTTCCAGTTCATGAAGCACTACAGCACCCGTCTTCCAGTTCATGAAGCACTACAACACCCGTCTTCCAGTTCATGAAGCACTACAACACCCGTCTTCCAGTTCATGAAGCACTACAGCACCCGTCTTCCAGTTCATGAAGCACTACAGCACCCGTCTTCCAGTTCATGAAGCACTACAACACCCGTCTTCCAGTTCATGAAGCACTACAACACCCGTCTTCCAGTTCATGAAGCACTACAGCACCCGTCTTCCAGTTCATGAAGCACTACAGCACCCGTCTTCCAGTTCATGAAGCACTACAACACCCGCCTTCCAGTTCATGAAGCACTACAACACCCGTCTTCCAGTTCATGAAGCACTACAACACCCGTCTTCCAGTTCATGAAGCACTACAGCACCCGTCTTCCAGTTCATGAAGCACTACAGCACCCGTCTTCCAGTTCATGAAGCACTACAACACCCGTCTTCCAGTTCATGAAGCACTACAACACCCGTCTTCCAGTTCATGAAGCACTACAGCACCCGTCTTCCAGTTCATGAAGCACTACAGCACCCGTCTTCCAGTTCATGAAGCACTACAACACCCGTCTTCCAGTTCATGAAGCACTACAGCACCCGTCTTCCAGTTCATGAAGCACTACAGCACCCGTCTTCCAGTTCATGAAGCACTACAACACCCGTCTTCCAGTTCATGAAGCACTACAGCACCCGTCTTCCAGTTCATGAAGCACTACAGCACCCGTCTTCCAGTTCATGAAGCACTACAGAACCCGTCTTCCAGTTCATGAAGCACTACAACACCCGTCTTCTAGTTCATGAAGCACTACAGCACCCGTCTTCCAGTTCATGAAGCACTACAGCACCCGTCTTCCAGTTCATGAAGCACTACAACACCTGTCTTCCAGTCCATGGAGAACTACAGCACCCGTCTTCCAGTCCATGGAGAACTACAGCACCCGTCTTCCAGTCCATGAAGAACTACAGCACCCGTCTTCCAGTCCATGGAGAACTACAGCACCCGTCTTCCAGTCCATGGAGAACTACAGCACCCGTCTTCCAGTCCATGAAGAACTACAGCACCCGTCTTCCAGTCCATGGAGAACTACAGCACCAGTCTTCCAGTCCATGGAGAACTACAGCACCCGTCTTCCAGTCCATGAAGAACTACAGCACCCGTCTTCCAGTCCATGGAGAACTACAGCACCAGTCTTCCAGTCCATGGAGAACTACAGCACCAGTCTTCCAGTCCATGGAGAACTACAGCACCAGTCTTCCAGTCCATGAAGAACTACAGCACCCGTCTTCCAGTACATGAAGAACTACAGCACCAGTCTTCCAGTCCATGGAGAACTACAGCACCAGTCTTCCAGTCCATGGAGAGGTGTATAATGAGGGAAGGGTTACAGAATATTTGTGACATACCTGTGACCGGTTTCGAGGTTTTTGGCCCTTGCATCCCCTCCTGTTGATTTCCTGTTCAATCAGGCTGTTCCTGTTGGTGACCCATTGACCTTATTAAACCACAGTTTGGTTGATCTGCCACTTGGTGGGGGAGGTGATACAGTTTTATCTCGGAAATTTCTGTAATTTTTCCGGCAACATTTCAAATGTCTGAATGTAACTAGGTAAATAATCTCTGGCCACGGATGCTAACACACGGTCCTCTTATTTGCCTGTCACACGGTTTTATTTATAACAGAATATTATAAACCTTGGTAACTGATACTAACATATTGGCTTAAAAAGACGTGTGAGCAAACACTAGGATATATTAGAAAGTGCCTATATGTATACTGCTATTTTAACCTCTGTATGTTAGAAGTGATCAAGGTCTGTATTTTAGGAGTGATCAAGGTCCCAGGACCGAAACGTTTTCTAATAAATATGTCCTAGTGTTTGCTTACGTGTCTTTTTAAACTATAACTGGAGATTGCCCCATCTGATCGATTTAAATTTTTCAACGCTGGCGAAGGTTCATGCAAAGAAGGTTTAGATTGTTAATGGTATGTGTAGGTGCCACTTTGCAGTTTTAGTACACCGCCCTCCCCCTCAGCTGTGATTGTCTTTCATGAAAAGTCAAGTTTCTCAAAACACGCACCCCCCCCCCACCCACACACACACACACAATTCTACACGAATGCAGAGAATTTGAAATATAAATGAGAAAAAAATATTGAAAAATGTTAAAAGTTAACATACATATGCAGTTTTTAAATTTTTTTAATTTAGCGAGCCCTTAAATATTATTTTTTATATTGCTTTATTAAGAAGGCCAGACGTACACCCAGGTGCAGTTTTTTCTTCTCCAATGTTTTCATTGATTACTTGAGTGTGTGTGTGTGTGTGTGTGTGTGTGTGTGTGTGTGTGTGTGTGTGTGTGTGTGTGTGTGCTCACCTATATATGTTTGCAGGGATCGATTCAAAGCTCTTTTGTATGTGTGTGTATGTGCTTGCCGAGTTATATTTGCAGGAGTCACTGCAGCATCACTGTTTCCTGGTTTCCTGGGCCTTATCATATCTACTCTTTAAGCTGTGTATTGAGCTTCCACTATATCACTCAAGTCATTCCGGATTTTAATCACCCTGAGACCAATGTAATACTTCCTTATATCCCTGTAGGAAGGTAAAATGTATGACAGTGCTGCCCTCAGACCCATTATCTCTACCGTTTCTAGTTGCGACTTTTATAACCCCTTTGCCTCCATGTATAAGTTTCTATGCACCTCCCAAATTTTTCCTCTTTCGTCAAGTCTGTGGTTTATCTCATCTTTCATAGACCAATCTGCCGACAAGTTCACTTCCAAATAACATATTTACTACCTCCATGATCCCTCCAGTTTGATATCCAGTCTTCCATTCCCTAGATTTTTGCTACTCACATTACCTTGCTTTTTCCTATGTTCACTTTTATTTTTATTTTACATACCCTTAGTATGCTATGAAGGAGGAGCATAGACACAGGTGAGATTTCAGTCACTAAAAACAACGCATATAGCCCCACTCCATAAAGGTGGCAGCAGAGCAATAGCTAAGAACTATAGACCAATAGCTTTTAGCGTCCCACATCATAAAAATCTTTGAAAGAGTTCTAAGAAGCAGGATTGCAAACCACTTAGACTCCCAACATTTGCACAATCCAGGGCAACATGGATTCAGAGCAGGTCGCTCCTACCTCTCGCAACTACTGGACTACTATGCACTGGAAAACTAACAGAATGCAGGTGTGTACACAGCCTTTGACAAGTGCGATCATGGTGTAATAGCACACAAAATGCGCGCTAAAGGGATAACTGGCAAAGTAGGCAGATGGATCTTCAACTTTCTAACTAATCGAACATAAAGAATAGTGGTAAACTGAGTTAAATCGGAAGCTGCCATAGTGAAGAGCTCCGTTCCACAAGGAATAGTACTCGCCCCCATCCTGTTCCTCATTCTCTTATCAGACATAGACAAAGATGTAAACCACAGCACTGTATCATCCTTTGCAGACGATACTAGGATCTGCAAGAGAGTGTCATCCATTGAGGACACGGCAAATCTCCAAGAAGATATAAACTTTTCCAATTGACAACGGAGAACAATATGATGTTCAGTGAAGACAACTTCCAACTACATCGTTATGGAAAAGTGAAGAAAATAGCTAGAACTGAGTATATTACAAACTAATCACACGCTACTGGGGAAAAGTAATGTGAAGAACCTGGAAGTGGTAATGTCCGAAGACCTCACCTTCAAGGACCACAACAATGCCACTATCACATCTGCGAGGAAACTGATAGGATGGATAATGAGAACATTCAAGACAAGAGATGCTAAGCCAGTGATGATCCTTTTTAAATCACTTGTTGTCTTTAGGCTGGAATATTGCTGTACATTAACATCTCCATTCAAGACAGGTGAAACTGTAGATCTAAAGAATGTACAGAGAACCTTTACTGCACATGTAAGTTCCCTCAAACATCTTAACTACTGGGAACGCTTGGAAGCACTTGACTTGTACTCACTGGAGCACAGACGAGAGAGATATATCATAATCTACACCTGGAAGATCCTGGAGGGACTGGTCCTTAATCTGCACACAGAAATCACTCCCTACGAAAGCAAATGACTTGGTAGGTGATGCAACATACCCCTAGTGAAAAATAGGGGCACCATTAGTACACTAAGAGAAAACACAATAAGTGTCCAGGGCCCAAGACTGTTAAACAGCCTCCCACCAGCAATAAGCTGAATTACCAGTAGACCCCTGGTTGTCTTCAAGAGGGAGCTGGACAGATATGTAAAGTCAGTGCCGGATCAGCCGGGCTGTGGTTCGTACGTTGGACTACGTGCGGCCAGCAGTAACAATCTGGTTGATCAGGCCCTGATCCACCAGGAGGCTTGGTCATGGACCGGGCAGCGGGGGCGTTGATCCCCGGAATACCCTCCAGGTAGGGAGACCCTTCCAGAGTTGTCTACCAACTTTGTGTGCATGTGTGTGTATTCCATTGTTATCTTTCACTAATATTAGGAGTTTTCTGAATTACATATTTATTACTGTTTATTATGCAATAAACAAGTGTGAGCGATATTTCTCCCATCAAAAAAGCGCATTATCACAAAAACTTTTTCAAAGTTTAAATGTTTTGTTAAGAAGAGCTATTAATCTTGAGAAAAATGTGTCAAGGTTGTGGAGAGTGGTAATCCTAATACTTGTGGATAATGGGTGGGAGTAGTGGGCGAAGGGTGGGAGTAGTGCATTGGGAAATAGTAGGTGTGTTGTGGAAGGAGTGTTGTGGTTGGGGGTTGGTAGGAAAATTGCTGTGGGTGGGGAGTAATGCTCGCAGTTAGTTGTCAGATGATTGTGTACTCTTCATTAGTCAATACTATGGGTGTAGACTAATCCTGCGTAGCCAAAATAGACCAAGGTTGGGTTGTAGGTAGCGCTGGTTGATGCAGAATGGATTGGAGGTAAACACAGCTATGTTTACTATGGTATATCAACAGAGGATAAACTACGTGAAGAATGGTAGAGACCAGTTAGGCCCAGGCCTATGAGGAAGATGTTGATTAAGACGCTTGTGTAACAGTTGGGTATGTTTATTGTCGAAACGTTTCGCCTACACAGTAGGCTTTTTCAATCAAATACAGAGGCAGCAGGTATAGTAGTGAAATGCAGATGATGTAATCGACTTTGGAGAAATAGTGTTTGAGGTGATCAGTCCCACAGCCTGGAGAAGAGTTAAGCTGCATGGAGCTGAGGGACTGACCACGTCAAATACTGTTTCTGCAAGGTTGATTGATTGATTGCATCTTGATTTCACTACTACACCTGCTGCCTTTGTATTTGACTGAAGAAGCCTACTGTGTAGGCGAAATGTTTCAACAATAAAGATATCCAACTGTTACACATGTGTCAGTATTTTATACAATTTTCAACAATTTTCAACAACATGAGCAAGATGTATTCTGCATGAGGTAGGCAAGTTAAATAGAACCGACCCATGTTGTATGCTGAGGTATTCAGTAAGGGTTTACAAGCACAAATGCGCGGAAGGTGCTTGCTTGGTGGCAGATACTAGTTGCCATAAGGATATAAATTACTTAGTGGATGAATAGTTGGTGGGGGCGGGGGTAGTGGATGGTGGATAATGAACGTTGGTAAGGGGTAGAGTAGGGATTCTGTACAAACCTCCTTTCATCCTCTTCCATTTTCCTTTTTCCACCTCTTATCGTCTCCCATTCCCCTCCTTTCCCCTCAGAGTTTTCTACTCTCCATATAACTCCCCTTCAAGTTCCTCTGTACCTATCCCATTCTCTCCCGTCCTCTCACCCATCTCCTTCCCCTGCTCTGTACCTGCAGCCTGGCAGAGAAACCTTTAATGGAATACTTTACGATATCCTCGTTACCTTATTGAAATTTCCCAACTCAGGCTGTTCCATCCAGTGACCCATACTGTATGATGGAATGTGACAGGAAGCATTGATAGCTCTTGTTCCCACCCTGTAACTATCATATAGAGTAAGGTAACAACACAGTGCTGATGCATTCAGTTTTGCTAAATATAAAAATTCCTCAGTTTTCCCACACCCCTTCCTCTCGTGCCACTCTTTTTCCTCTCGTTCCGCTCTTCCCCCTCTCGTTCCGCTCTTCCCCCCCCCCTCTCCTTCCGCTCTTCCCCCTCTCGTTTCACTCTTTTCCCTCTCGTTCAACTCTTTTTTTCCTCTCGTTCTACTCTTTCCCCTCTCGTTCCGCTCTTCCCCCCCCTCTCCTTCCGCTCTTCCCCCTCTCGTTTCACTCTTTTCCCTCTCGTTCAACTCTTTTTTTTCCTCTCGTTCTACTCTTTCCCCTCTCGTTCCGCTCTTCGCCCTCTCATTCCACTCTTTCTCTCTCCACTCTTAATCTTTTGTTGTATTCCTATTCTGGACGTGATATTGGAAGTTTTGAATTGGAATTAGACTGGGTGAAGATGGGTGCGGAAGGTAGAGGATGGAGACAAGTACAGGGAAAAGGCGAAGATGAAAGTAGTATAATGAAGGCTGATAAACAAGAAAGGCAAAGATGAAATAACAGCCAGAAAAGTAAGAGGTAGATGAATAGTGTGGGCAGGGATGGGTGTAGGAGGGTAGTGTGGGCAGGGATGGATGTAGGAGGGTAGTGTGGGCAGGGATGGGTGTAGGAGGGTAGTGTGGGCAGGGATGGGTGTAGGAGGGTAGTGTGGGCAGGGATGGGTGTAGGAGGGTAGTGTGGGCAGGGATGGGTGTAGGAGGGTAGTGTGGGCAGGGATGGGTGTAGGAGGGTAGTGTGGGCAGGGATGGATGTAGGAGGGTAGTGTGGGCAGGGATGGGTGTAGGAGGGTAGTGTGGGCAGGGATGGGTGTAGGAGGGTAGTGTGGGCAGGGATGGGTGTAGGAGGGTAGTGTGGGCAGGGATGGGTGTAGGAGGGTAGTGTGGGCACGGATGGGTGTAGGAGGGTAGTGTGGGCAGGGATGGGTGTAGTGTGGGCAGGGGGTGTAGGAGGGTAGTGTGGGCAGGGATGGGTGTAGGAGGGTAGTGTGGGCACGGATGGGTGTAGGAGGGTAGTGTGGGCAGGGATGGGTGTAGGAGGGTAGTGTGGGCACGGATGGGTGTAGGAGGGTAGTGTGGGCAGGGATGGGTGTAGGAGGGTAGTGTGGGCACGGATGGGTGTAGGAGGGTAGTGTGGGCAGGGATGGGTGTAGGAGGGTAGTGTGGGCAGGGATGGGTGTAGGAGGGTAGTGTGGGCAGGGATGGGTGTAGGAGGGTAGTGTGGGCAGGGATGGGTGTAGGAGGGTAGTGTGGGCAGGGATGGGTGTAGGAGGGTAGTGTGGGCAGGGATGGGTGTAGGAGGGTAGTGTGGGCAGGGATGGGTGTAGGAGGGTAGTGTGGGCAGGGATGGGTGTAGGAGGGTAGTGTGGGCAGGGGGTGTAGGAGGGTAGTGTGGGCAGGGATGTAGGAGGGTAGTGTGGGCAGGGATGGGTGTAGGAGGGTAGTGTGGGCAGGGATGGGTGTAGGAGGGTAGTGTGGGCAGGGATGGGTGTAGGAGGGTAGTGTGGGCAGGGATGGATGTAGGAGGGTCGTGTGGGCAGGGATGTAGGAGGGTAGTGTGGGCACGGATGTAGGAGGGTAGTGTGGGCAGGGATGGGTGTAGGAGGGTAGTGTGGGCAGGGATGGGTGTAGGAGGGTAGTGTGGGCAGGGATGGATGTAGGAGGGTAGTGTGGGCAGGGATGGGTGTAGGAGGGTAGTGTGGGCACGGATGGGTGTAGGAGGGTAGGGATGGGTGTGGGGGCAGGGAGGGGTGTAGGTGGGTAGTGTGGGCAGGGATGGGTGTAGGAGGGTAGTGTGGGCAGGGATGGGTGTAGGAGGGTAGTGTGGGCAGGGATGGGTGTAGGAGGGTAGTGTGGGCAGGGATGGGTGTAGGAGGGTAGTGTGGGCAGGGATGGGTGTAGGAGGGTAGTGTGGGCAGGGATGGGTGTAGGAGGGTAGTGTGGGCAGGGATGGGTGTAGGAGGGTAGTGTGGGCAGGGATGGGTGTAGGAGGGTAGTGTGGGCAGGGATGGGTGTAGGAGGGTAGTGTGGGCAGGGATGGATGTAGGAGGGTAGTGTGGGCAGGGATGGGTGTAGGAGGGTAGTGTGGGCAGGGATGGGTGTAGGAGGGTAGCGTGGGCAGGGATGGATGTAGGAGGGTAGTGTGGGCAGGGATGGGTGTAGGAGGGTAGTGTGGGCAGGGATGGGTGTAGGAGGGTAGTGTGGGCAGGGATGGATGTAGGAGGGTAGTGTGGGTAGGGATGGGTGTAGGAGGGTAGTGTGGGCAGGGATGGATGTAGGAGGGTAGTGTGGGCAGGGATGGGTGTAGGAGGGTAGTGTGGGCAGGGATGGGTGTAGGAGGGTAGTGTGGGCAGGGATGGGTGTAGGAGGGTAGTGTGGGCAGGGATGGGTGTAGGAGGGTAGTGTGGGCAGGGATGGGTGTAGGAGGGTAGTGTGGGCAGGGATGGGTGTAGGAGGGTAGTGTGGGCAGGGATGGGTGTAGGAGGGTAGTGTGGGCAGGGATGGGTGTAGGAGGGTAGTGTGGGCAGGGATGGGTGTAGGAGGGTAGTGTGGGCAGGGATGGGTGTAGGAGGGTAGTGTGGGCAGGGATGGGTGTAGGAGGGTAGTGTGGGCAGGGATGGGTGTAGGAGGGTAGTGTGGGCAGGGATGGGTGTAGGAGGGTAGTGTGGGCAGGGATGGGTGTAGGAGGGTAGTGTGGGCAGGGATGGGAGGGTGTAGGAGGGTAGTGTGGGCAGGGATGGGTGTAGGAGGGTTGTGTGGGCAGGGATGGGTGTAGGAGGGTAGTGTGGGCAGGGATGGGTGTAGGAGGGTAGTGTGGGCAGGGATGGGTGTAGGAGGGTAGTGTGGGCAGGGATGGGTGTAGGAGGGTAGTGTGGGCAGGGATGGATGTAGGAGGGTAGTGTGGGCAGGGATGGGTGTAGGAGGGTAGTGTGGGCAGGGATGGTTGTAGGAGGGTAGTGTGGGGAGGGATGGGTGGGATGGTAGGAGGGTAGGAGGGGGTAGTGTGGGCAGGGATGGGTGTAGGAGGGTAGTGTGGGCAGGGATGGGTGTAGGAGGGTAGTGTGGGCAGGGATGGGTGTAGGAGGGTAGTGTGGGCAGGGATGGGTGTAGGAGGGTAGAGTGGGCAGGGATGGGTGGAGGAGGGTAGTGTGGGCAGGGATGGATGTGTAGGAGGGTAGTGCGGGCAGGCATGGCGGGAGGAGGGTAGTGTGGGCAGGGATGGGTGTAGGAGGGTAGTGTGGGCAGGGATGGGTGTAGGAGGGTAGTGTGGGCAGGGATGGATGTAGGAGGGTAGTGTGGGCAGGGATGGGTGTAGGAGGGTAGTGTGGGCAGGGATGGGTGTAGGAGGGTAGTGTGGGCAGGGATGGGTGTAGGAGGGTAGTGTGGGCAGGGATGGGTGTAGGAGGGTAGTGTGGGCAGGGATGGGTGTAGGAGGGTAGTGTGGGCAGGGATGGGTGTAGGAGGGTAGTGTGGGCAGGGATGGGTGTAGGAGGGTAGTGTGGGCAGGGATGGGTGTAGGAGGGTAGGAGGGTAGTGTGGGCAGGGATGGGTGTAGGAGGGTAGTGTGGGCAGGGATGGGTGTAGGAGGGTAGTGTGGGCAGGGATGGGTGTAGGAGGGTAGTGTGGGCAGGGATGGGTGTAGGAGGGTAGTGTGGGCAGGGATGGGTGTAGGAGGGTAGTGTGGGCAGGGATGGGTGTAGGAGGGTAGTGTGGGCAGGGATGGGTGTAGGAGGGTAGTGTGGGCAGGGATGGGTGTAGGAGGGTAGTGTGGGCAGGGATGGGTGTAGGAGGGTAGTGTGGGCAGGGATGGGTGTAGGAGGGTAGTGTGGGCAGGGATGGGTGTAGGAGGGTAGTGTGGGCAGGGATGGGTGTAGGAGGGTAGTGTGGGCAGGGATGGATGTAGGAGGGTAGTGTGGGCAGGGATGGGTGTAGGAGGGTAGTGTGGGCAGGGATGGGTGTAGGAGGGTAGTGTGGGCAGGGATGGAGGGTTGTAGGAGGGTAGTGTGGGCAGGGATGGGTGTAGGAGGGTAGTGTGGGCAGGGATGGATGTAGGAGGGTAGTGTGGGCAGGGATGGGTGTAGGAGGGTAGTGTGGGCAGGGATGGGTGTAGGAGGGTAGTGTGGGCAGGGATGGGTGTAGGAGGGTAGTGTGGGCAGGGATGGATGTAGGAGGGTAGTGTGGGCAGGGATGGGTGTAGGAGGGTAGTGTGGGCAGGGATGGATGTAGGAGGGTAGTGTGGGCAGGGATGGGTGTAGGAGGGTAGTGTGGGCAGGGATGAATGTAGGAGGGTGTAGGAGGGTAGTAGTGGGGCAGGGATGGGTGTAGGAGGGTAGTGTGGGCAGGGATGGATGTGGGATGGGTAGGAGGGTAGTGTGGGCAGGGATGGATGTAGGAGGGTAGTGTGGGCAGGGATGGGTGTAGGAGTGGGCAGGGATGGATAGTGTGTGGGCAGGGATGGGTGTAGGAGGGTAGTGTGGGCAGGGATGGATGTAGGAGGGTAGTGTGGGCAGGGATGGGTGTAGGAGGGTAGTGTGGGCAGGGATGGGTGTAGTAGGAGGGTAGTGTGTGGCAGGGATGGGTAGGAGGGTAGTAGGATGGATGTAGGTGTGGGCAGGGATGGGTGTAGGAGGGTAGTGTGGGCAGGGATGGATGTAGGAGGGTAGTGTGGGCAGGGATGGGTGGAGGAGGGTAGTGTGGGCAGGGATGGGTGTAGGAGGTGTAGTGTGTGGCAGGGATGGAGGGTAGTGTAGGAGGGTAGTGTGGGCAGGGATGGGTGTAGGAGGGTAGTGTGGGCATGGGGATGGATGTGTAGGGATGGGTAGGGATGGATGTAGTGTGGGGCAGGGATGGGTGTAGGAGGGTAGTGTGGGCAGGGATGGTTGTAGGAGGGTAGTGTGGGCAGGGATGGGTGTAGGAGGGTAGTGTGGGCAGGGATGGTAGGAGGGTAGTGTGGGCAGGGATGTGTAGGAGGGTAGTGTGGGCTGGGATGGGTGTAGGAGGGTAGTGTGGGCAGGGATGGATGTAGGAGGGTAGTGTGGGCAGGGATGGGTGTAGGAGGGTAGTGTGGGCAGGGATGGGTGTAGGAGGGTAGTGTGGGCAGGGATGGATGTAGGAGGGTAGTGTGGGCAGGGATGGTGTGGGCAGGGATGTAGGAGGGTAGTGTGGGCAGGGATGGATGTAGGAGGGTAGTGTGGGCAGGGATGGGTGTAGGAGGGTAGTGTGGGCAGGGATGGATGTAGGAGGGTAGTGTGGGCAGGGATGGGTGTAGGAGGGTAGTGTGGGCAGGGATGGATGTAGGAGGGTAGTGTGGGCAGGGATGGGTGTAGGAGGGTAGTGTGGGCAGGGATGGATGTAGGAGGGTAGTGTGGGCAGGGATGGATGTAGGAGGGTAGTGTGGGCAGGGATGGGTGTAGGAGGGTAGTGTGGGCAGGGATGGATGTAGGAGGGTAGTGTGGGCAGGGATGGGTGTAGGAGGGTAGCGTGGGCAGGGATGGATGTAGGAGGGTAGTGTGGGCAGGGATGGGTGTAGGAGGGTAGTGTGGGCAGGGATGGGTGTAGGAGGGTAGTGTGGGCAGGGATGGGTGTAGGAGGGTAGTGTGGGCAGGGATGGATGTAGGAGGGTAGTGTGAGCACGGATGGGTGTAGGAGGGTAGTGTGGGCAGGGATGGATGTAGGAGGGTAGTGTGAGCACGGATGGGTGTAGGAGGGTAGTGTGGGCAGGGATGGATGTAGGAGGGTAGTGTGGGCACGGATGGGTGTAGGAGGGTAGTGTGGGCAGGGATGGGTGTAGGAGGGTAGTGTGGGCAGGGATGGATGTAGGAGGGTAGTGTGGGTAGGGATGGGTGTAGGAGGGTAGTGTGGGCAGGGATGGGTGTAGGAGGGTAGTGTGAGCAGGGATGGATGTAGGAGGGTAGTGTGGGCAGGGATGGGTGTAGGAGGGTAGTGTGGGCAGGGATGGATGTAGGAGGGTAGTGTGGGCAGGGATGGATGTAGAGGGTAGTGTGGGTAGGGATGGATGTAGGAGGGTAGTGTGGGCAGGTATGGGTGTAGGAGGGTAGTGTGGGCAGGGATGGGTGTAGGAGGGTAGTGTGGGCAGGGATGGGTGTAGGAGGGTAGTGTGGGCAGGGATGGATGCAGGAGGGTAGTGTGGGCAGGGATGGATGTAGGAGGGTAGTGTGGGCAGGGATGGATGTAGGAGGGTAGTGTGGGCAGGGATGGGTGTAGGAGCGTAGTGTGGGCAGGGATGGATGTAGGAGGGTAGTGTGGGCAGGGATGGATGTAGGAGGGTAGTGTGGGCAGGGATGGGTGTAGGAGGGTAGTGTGGGCAGGGATGGGTGTAGGAGGGTAGTGTGAGCAGGGATGGATGTAGGAGGGTAGTGTGGGCAGGGATGGGTGTAGGAGGGTAGTGTGGGCAGGGATGGATGTAGGAGGGTAGTGTGGGCAGGGATGGATGTAGGAGGGTAGTGTGGGCAGGGATGGATGTAGGAGGGTAGTGTGGGCAGGGATGAATGTAGGAGGGTAGTGTGGGCAGGGATGAATGTAGGAGGGTAGTTTGGGCAGGGATGGATGTAGGAGGGTAGTGTGGGCAGGGATGGTTGTAGGAGGGTAGTGTGGGCAGGGATGGATGTAGGAGGGTAGTGTGGGCAGGGATGAATGTAGGAGGGTAGTGTGGGCAGGGATGAATGTAGGAGGGTAGTTTGGGCAGGGATGGATGTAGGAGGGTAGTGTGGGCAGGGATGAATGTAGGAGGGTAGTTTGGGCAGGGATGGATGTAGGAGGGTAGTGTGGGCAGGGATGAATGTAGGAGGGTAGTGTGGGCAGGGATGAATGTAGGAGGGTAGTTTGGGCAGGGATGGATGTAGGAGGGTAGTGTGGGCAGGGATGGATGTAGGAGGGTAGTGTGGGCAGGGATGGATGTAGGAGGGTAGTGTGGGCAGGGATGGATGTAGGAGGGTAATGTGGGCAGGGATGGATGTAGGAGGGTAGTGTGGGCAGGGATGGGTGTAGGAGGGTTGTGTGGGCAGGAATGGGTGTGGAAGGGTTGTGTGGGCAGGGATGGGTGCGGGAGGTTGATGTGGGAAGGAATGGGTGTGGCAGGGTAGTGTAGACAGGGATGGGTGTAGGAGGGTAGTGTGGGCAGGGATGGGTGTTGGAGGGTAGTGTGGGCAGGGATGGGTGTAGGAGGTTAGTGTGGGCAGGGATGGGTGTAGGAGGGTAGTGTGGGCAGGGATGGGTGTAGGAGGGTAGTGTGGGCAGGGATGGGTGTAGGAGGGTAGTGTGGGCAGGGATGGGTGTAGGAGGGTAGTGTGGGCAGAGATGGCTGTAGGAGGGTAGTGTGGGCAGGAATGGGTGTGGAAGGGTTGTGTGAGCAGGGATGGGTGCGGGAGGTTGATGTGGGAAGGAATGGGTGTGGCAGGGTAGTGTGGACAGGGATGGGTATAGGAGGGTAGTGTGGGCAGGGATGGGTGTAGGAGGGTAGTGTGGGCAGGGATGGGTGTAGGAGGGTAGTGTGGGCAGGGATGGGTGTAGGAGGGTAGTGTGGGCAGACATGGGTGTAGGAGGGTAGTGTGGGTAGGGATGGGTGTAGGAGGGTAGTGTGGGCAGGGATGGGTGTAGGAGGGTAGTGTGGGCAGGGATGGGTGTAGGAGGGTAGTGTGGGCAGAGATGGCTGTAGGAGGGTAGTGTGGGCAGGAATGGGTGTGGAAGGGTTGTGTGGGCAGGGATGGGTGCGGGAGGTTGATGTGGGAAGGAATGGGTGTGGCAGGGTAGTGTGGACAGGGATGGGTATTGGAGGGTAGTGTGGGCAGGGATGGGTGTAGGAGGGTAGTGTGGGCAGGGATGGGTGTAGGAGGGTAGTGTGGGCAGGGATGGGTGTAGGAGGGTAGTGTGGGCAGAGATGGGTGTAGGAGGGTAGTGTGGGTAGGGATGGGTGTAGGAGGGTAGTGTGGGCAGGGATGGGTGTAGGAGGGTAGTGTGGGCAGGGATGGGTGTAGGAGGGTAGTGTGGGCAGGGATGGGTGTAGGAGGGTAGTGTGGGCAGGGATGGGTGTAGGAGGGTAGTGTGGGCAGGGATGGATGTAGGAGGGTAGTGTGGGCAGGGATGGGTGTAAGAGGGTAGTGTGGGCAGGGATGGGTGTGGCAGGGTAGTGTGGGCAGGGATGGGTGTGGGAGGGTAGTGTGGGCAGGGATGGGTGTAGGAGGTGAGTGATGGACGGATCCAAGAACTGTCCATATCGGCATTCCATGATTTATTGGTCCATGAAGTGAGTCTTGACATGAGAGGGAGGAGAGGGGAAGGGGATAGGTGGGATGGTAGGGGAGCGGAAGGGTGACGGGGATAGGAAGGTGGAAAGAGAGGGGAATTGCGGGGGATGTAGGTTGGGGGGTTGATAGTGAAGTTCTGGGTTAGTGTTGTCACATCTGGTGTTGATTCCAAGTGTGACGCTGAAGAAAATAGTCTCCGAGTAGTGTAACGCTGAAACACTGCTCTCTATAAGTGTGACGCTGTAAAACAGCCCCCGAGTGGTAAAACAATCCACGAGTAGTGTGACGCTGTAAAACATAGTCTGCGAGTAGTGTGACGCTGTAAAACATAGTCTGCGAGTAGTGTGACGCTGTAAAACAGTCTGCGAGTAGTGTGACGCTGTAAAACATAGTCTGCGAGTAGTGTGACGCTGTAAAACACAGCCCTCGAGTAATGTGATGCTGTAAAAGAGCCCCTGAGTAGTGTGACGCTGAAAAACACCCTCTGTCGCTTCCTGGGCAGCAGTTGCAACACCCTCCTGATCACTACAACACTCCATTCGCCTAGTACAGCACTTATCACTACAACACTTCAATCCCTGCAATAACCTCTCTGCTTGACTTCAACATGCCCTTTGTGATGGGATTTATTTTCAGTGAAGATGGCAGGAACTCTCTTAGAGAGAGAGAGAGAGAGAGAGAGAGAGAGAGAGAGAGAGAGAGAGAGAGAGAACGCTCGAACAAATTCCAATTCCTAGATATGGATAAAATGAGGAAATCAAAAAGAAAGGTATTTAGTACGAAAGAGGGCCACCCCCATGGAACGAGAAGAGTATGTAAATGACCAGGGTACCATGTTAGCTGACCTATCTCTTAAAGAACACCATAAAGCAAATGCCTCAGAAACCAGTAAAATGACAGGGTGGAAAATAACTTTCAAAACATGGGAAATAATGCCATTGGCAACATTGTTTGTCTTCCTTCAGAAACACACTGTAGGTTTGTTCGAATATGAGGTGGGAGATTTTCGTGCCTTGATGTTTTGGCTCGGTTATTTATGAGGGTATTTGCCTTTTCAAGAGGAACTCGATAAGTAACAATGCCACTCCTTTTTTTTTTAAATATCTTTACAGGCTAAACTTAAAATAGGTAGATATATTTAACCCACTAGCAGATTGTTCCCATTCCAGTTGCTAAAGACTTGTGTTTTTTTCATAGCATTTGTTAGTATAGCTTGGGAGGTTCTGAGTAATTCGTTGGTTTGACATTACCTGGAGTTTACCTGGAGAGAGTTCCGGGGGTCAACGCCCCCGCGGCCCAGTCTGTGACCAGGCCTCCTTAGGTCAGTGTCCCAGGATGCGACCCACACCAGTCGACTAACACCCAGGTACCCATTTTACTGATGGGGAACATAGACAACAGGTTGAAAGAAACACGTCCAATGTTTCTACTCTGGCTGGGAATCGAACCCAGGCCGTCGCCGTGTGAAGCAAGAGCGTTAACCACCAGGCCACCAGTCCTTCTAGCTACATGGGTTAAATTGAGTAGTTGTTGATCTTTATAGTATTCATGATGTGTTAACATTAACGGTAGAAAATGTATGTCCTCTTATTCTGTTCACTTAATCTGTGAGCAAGTTCTCAACGGTGGCAACTAAATTATCATTAATTTTTTGGGTGCCAGTGGGTTCGTAATTTTCATACTATTGATGCAAACTTTTAATGAAGTTCTCGATGATCTGGGTTAAGAATAACTTTTTTTCTTTTTGTATTTAGCTCCTTGATTTCTGGAAGGAAATATGATCAAGACTGACGGTTCTGAGTCTTAGAAAGTGATCAGATAGACTAACTGTAACAGTCATATATTGTATATAATACATTAAACCCTAGGCACAGGTCTAATATAACCCCTCGTGTATTGCATCCAGAGAGCTTGTAGCAGCGATTCTCCCTGAACATCTTAGGGACAAGATTGGAGCCCAGGACCAAAAATTCATTGAAGGAGCAATGATCTGGGATAATCTAACGGGCTCAGAAACCAGACCTGCTCCCCCCAACAACTACAAACAATCGCACTGGGATGGTCCAATAGTGGAAAATATAGCCTCAACGATGCTTCAGAGTGTGTCAGGGAAGGATAGAGCCCGCCTGCTGGCAGTGAGAGCCCCTCATGCTGGGGACTTTCTGTTGGCTGTTTCCAACTCCAGCCTTGGCACACGCCTCGACCCACAGACCATCCGCATCGGTGTTGCCCTTCGACTTGCCGCCCCTATTCTCGCCGAACACAGGTGTATTTGTGGCAGTGAAGCAGCAGACCGATTCGGGTACCATGGTCTTGTGTGCCGTAAATCCGAGGGAAAGATTGCAAGACATGAGGAGGTTAATAACATTATCAAGAGGAGCCTCACAACAGCTGGATGCCCAGCAGTAAGGGAGCCACCGCAACTATGCAGATCTGACGGCAGCCAGAAGCGTCCAGATGGTATCACCCTTCAAGCCTGGACAGATGGGAAGCAGGTGGTGTGGGACTATACATGTGCATCTACCTTGGCTGATACCTATCTCCAATACACCAGGGAGGAAGGAGGGGCAGCTGCCAGCTTTAGGGAGTCCCAAAAGTCTAGAAAATATGGAGAACTTGCCCATCATTATATGTTTGTTCCCATAGGCTCAGAGACCCTTGGCTCATGGGGAAAGAGTGCATCTAATTTCCTTAAGGAGCTGGGAAAAAGACTCATCAGGGTAACTAGGGATCCCAGGGCAGCTAGTTTTCTGTTCCAGCGGCTCAGTGCGGCTGTTCAAAGGGGTAATACATGCTGCATTTTGGGCACACGCCCCAGCTCTGAGGAGCTGGATGAGATTTTCGCCTTATAATCGGTGATACACACGTAACAACATGTACCGTATATGCCACCTTTATATCAACAATGTATCTCTTAAATCTTCTGTACCATATTATGTAATAAAATATTCCTATTGGTAAAAAAAAATAGTTTAAAAGATGGGGTGGTAGGGGAAGTGGAATATTCAAATGGCTTCAGGAAGAAATCCAAATATTCTTCCTTGAAGCGTATGACAGGGTGGATAGGGGGGCAATGTGGCAGATGTTGCAAGTGTATGGTGTAGGAGGTAGGTTACTGAAAGCAGTGAAGAGTTTTTACGAGGATAGTGAGGCTCAAGTTAGAGTATGTAGGAAAGAGGGAAATTTTTTCCCAGTAAAAGTAGGCCTTAGACAAGGATGTGTGATGTCACCGTGGTTGTTTAATATATTTATAGATGGGGTTGTAAGAGAAGTAAATGCGAGGGTCTTGGCAAGAGGCGTGGAGTTAAAAGATAAAGAATCACACACAAAGTGGGAGTTGTCACAGCTGCTCTTTGCTGATGACACTGTGCTCTTGGGAGATTCTGAAGAGAAGTTGCAGAGATTGGTGGATGAATTTGGTAGGGTGTGCAAAAGAAGAAAATTAAAGGTGAATACAGGAAAGAGTAAGGTTATGAGGATAACAAAAAGATTAGGTGATGAAAGATTGAATATCAGATTGGAGGGAGAGAGTATGGAGGAGGTGAACGTATTCAGATATTTGGGAGTGGACGTGTCAGCGGATGGGTCTATGAAAGATGAGGTGAATCATAGAATTGATGAGGGAAAAAGAGTGAGTGGTGCACTTAGGAGTCTGTGGAGACAAAGAACTTTGTCCTTGGAGGCAAAGAGGGGAATGTATGAGAGTATAGTTTTACCAACGCTCTTATATGGGTGTGAAGCGTGGGTGATGAATGTTGCAGCGAGGAGAAGGCTGGAGGCAGTGGAGATGTCATGTCTGAGGGCAATGTGTGGTGTGAATATAATGCAGAGGATTCGTAGTTTGGAAGTTAGGAGGAGGTGCGGGATTACCAAAACTGTTGTCCAGAGGGCTGAGGAAGGGTTGTTGAGGTGGTTCGGACATGTAGAGAGAATGGAGCGAAACAGAATGACTTCAAGAGTGTATCAGTCTGTAGTGGAAGGAAGGCGGGGTAGGGGTCGGCCTAGGAAGGGTTGGAGGGAGGGGGTAAAGGAGGTTTTGTGTGCGAGGGGCTTGGACTTCCAGCAGGCATGCGTGAGCGTGTTTGATAGGAGTGAATGGAGACAAATGGTTTTTAATACTTGACGTGCTGTTGGAGTGTGAGCAAAGTAACATTTATGAAGGGATTCAGGGAAACCGGCAGGCCGGACTTGAGTCCTGGAGATGGGAAGTACAGTGCCTGCACTCTGAAGGAGGGGTGTTAATGTTGCAGTTTAAAAACTGTAGTGTAAAGCACCCTTCTGGCAAGACAGTGATGGAGTGAATGATGGTGAAAGTTTTTCTTTTTCGGGCCACCCTGCCTTGGTGGGAATCGGCCGGTGTGATAATAAAAAAAAAAAATATAATATATATATATATATATATATATATATATATATATATATATATATATATATATATATATATATATTATATATATATATATATAGTGGGCTCAGTAGTGCCCACAATTCTAGCATTATCATGCTTATTTAGAAATTTGACTAGTTTACATCCATTGGTGTTTGTTATAGATTCTCCAATATTCCTATGTCTGGCACTAAAGTCTCCAAGAATAATGGTAGGTTAACTATTGGTGCGATCTGGTACAGCATCAGGTTTAAATTGATTAGCTGGGCAAAAGTCAATAGAGGGGTCTAGTCTCAAATCTCCACAGTACCATAATAACGTGCTTCAATGAGAAATATGGAAGGATGTGTAAAATTGGCCCAGTGAAATTCAAGAATGCCACTAGAACAATAAGAGTACAGTCTAATAGCATCCGTGGGCCTAGACTTTCAACTGACTGCCAGAGCGGATATCAAAACCATTGCTAGAATAAGTGTCAAAAATTTACAAGAGAAAACTAGATCACTACTTGCGCGTTGTACCAGCTCAACCAGACTGTGATGGATATGTAGGCCAGTGGGCCTCCATCAGCAACAGCCTGGTCGACCAGGCAATCAACAGGGAGGCCTGGCCCCGGCCCGGGACTCGGAGTAGGAAAAATCCCAAAATAGGTCACAGATAAATTACACAGTCGAACGCGGAAGAGGGAGTGAGAGTGCGAGAGCAAAAGAGAGTCATTCCCCTAGAGCAAGTGAGAGTGATAGCGTGTGAGAGAGCAAGCGCACATGGGCGAGTGATACAGAGAGAAAGAGATTGGAAGGAAGGGAGAGAAGTTATAGGAGGCATGTTAGATATGAAGGTAGTAATCTAGCAAGCAACTAAGACTACCAACTCAGTTCTCGCTGCTGCTTTTGGTTTGTCTTGCATACGTAAATTATTCTTGAATTTGCAAGACTCCAGGTATAGCTAGAACGCCTCAGGGTGGTAACTTTTCCAGAGGTCTTGGACGTTGTTGTTGTAAGATGTTATTGTTACAGGGATCTGATAAGCTGTTGCGAATATTGTTTTATGTTACAGTCATGTGGTGAATTATTGCAGTGTATTTGTTATTGTTAGAGCGATGCGAATGAACAATTATGCCTGCACGTTTTTATTTCTCTCACAGAGGGAGATGGAGTGCATTGTTAAATTTGTTTTAGTTTAACGTGGGATGAGTTTTAATTTTTTATCCGGTCAATTTTGCTGTGGCCAAATTTACTAAAGTGTAAAATGGTATTAGTGTTTACATTCGACGTTTGTGTTGCAATGTTGTGAAATATGAGCCCGATCAAAATTTCATTATGCAGGTTTGTTATGGTGCAATCAGTAGAGTGGCAGGTGTTGCGTCATGTAGACGCGCGCACGCGATCCCACATACACACGTACTAACATGAATTTCCTTGATTTTCATGACAGCGAAGGAAATAAAACAGAAGATAGACAATAATGGGTATACTGTCTTTCCTAGACCAGGAAAACATGTTGATCCATTAATATGCAGGAGTGAGGAGCACCAGCGACGATTCTGCTAATGTAAGAAGATCTAGAGAATTGAAGGCTGAGGGCAGTGATTAGAAAGTTTTCAGAATGAGCACCATTGACGAGTGGAGTCCTTCAAGGATCATTGCATGAGCCCATAATATTCTTGATATACTTCTTTATTTCTGATAGACGTAAAGGACTTGCCAGAGGAAACAGAATGTTGTGTATCACTGCAAATAATGTTAAACCTGTCCTGGAAGAGGACAGGGAGAGGCTTCACGATCATCAAAGAAGGCTTCAAAAACGAATAGGAAATTGGCTATTGAGAAATGCAAGGTAATGAGAATGTGGGAGGAGTGAGAAGAACATACACGGAATACAGCTTAGGAGGAAACAAGCTGCATTCAGCGTTCATTGATAGAAATGGGAGTAAGCATTGCACCAAGTATATCACCAGAAGCACATATTAACTGTACAGCTTGACTACAGTATGAACAACGAGCTAACATAAGCATTGATTTCTGGAACCTTAAGAAATAAGCATTGAGGACATACATATACATATTATGGGGTATGTGTCTTTAGTATGAAGCCCGTTACTGATCAGGCACATAGAGAAGATTCCAAAATTTGTAATAAAGATGGTACCCGAGCTAAGAGAGATGGACTACAAAGAGAGATATTAAGGCACTCAAGGTAACAGCGCTGGAAAAGAACAGAATCAGAAGGGACACAATCATGATAGTATGAGGTGAGAGAGAGAGAGAGAGAGAGAGAGAGAGATTCGGGACACACACAACCCCCCCATGAACGTTAGGAAGTATTTTTAAGTTTCAGAGTAGTGGGTATGCTTAACGAACTAAAAGAAGAGGTGGTTAAAGAAAAGACCAACGTTTTAAAAGTGGGTATGGTTGGGTCCTGAAGACCAGTACAACATTCGGTAAAAACGGTGGAAGAAGTTAAAAGATTGGGTCAAAGGTACATAGAGTAACGTCAAATTTTGGTAATTAACCCCAACAAGTATGTGAAAAAGACGCTTGTGCAAAAGAAACGTTTCGTTCACCAGGAGCTGAAGTCCCTGGTGGGCAAAAAATATCCTCAATAAATGTGTAAATACCGGAAACATAGTAGGACAGAAAAGGATGAGTAAACATCTTCCAGACTGTAGGTTATTGTTTACCTGTCTGATTCCAGATATCATGCTTGCCTCGAGCCGGTTTTATGTCACACTTGCTAGTGTAATGGCCTCGTCAGTAAGGCAGTTGATGCTCGTTACATACAACCCGATATGTTGACATCATTGCTCAGTTGATCAGGCACTGCCGGGAAGAACCTGTTAACTTCACCTTCATAAGACTTCCAGAAAGGCTCGTGAACCCCTTTGTTTATGTAGTTGCCTCTTAGTGTACTGTTTGTACCTCGACTTTTCTGGGAAACATGACTCATGAAATCGTAAAGCCTTTATTTATTACCATGTCTGGTTCATGACTGTATCAGTTATAAAGGTGAAGGAATATGACTGGTTCATAACAGTAGCAGTTTTGAAGGGCCTGGTCCCAAATCTGCACACTGCCATAACACCATACTGGAGCGAGAGATATTGGAGGCAGTGCATAAAAAACCCAGTGAAAAGAAGGGGTGCGATGGCACAATAAAGGAACACTGTATCGACATTCATGGGCCCAGGCTATTTAACATCTTACCAGAAGATATCGGAAACACTGCTGAACAACTGTAGACGTCTGCAAGAGAAAACTGGACAAGCATCGTCACCAGGTGCCAGATCATCTTGGCTGTGATGGATATGTAGGGTAGCGGGCCTCCAACAGCAACAGCCTGGTTGACCCGGCTAGCACCAGACGAGCCTGGCCCATGGCCGGGCTCCGAGAGTAGAAAGACTCAAAACTCGTCAAAGGTATATCAAAGGTAAAGGTGAAGAAACATGACTGGTTCATGACAGTAGCATTTATAAAGGTGAAAGAACATGACTGGTTCATAACAGTAGCATTTATAAAGGTGAAAGAACATGACTGGTTCATGACAGCAGCAGTTATAGAAGTGAAGGAACATGACTGGTTCATGACAGTAGCATTTATAAAGGTGAAAGAACATGACTGGTTCATGACAGCAGCAGTTATAGAAGTGAAGGAACATGACTGGTTCATAACAGTAGCATTTATAAAGGTGAAAGAACGTGACTGGTTCATAACAGTAGCAGTTATAAAAGTGAAGGAACATGACTGGTTCATAACAGTAGCAGTTATAAAAGTGAAGGAACATGACTGGTTCATAACAGTAGCAGTTATAGAAGTGAAGGAACATGACTGGTTCATGACAGCAGCAGTTATAAAAGTGAAGGAACATGACTGGTTAATGACAGCAGCAGTTATAGAAGTGAAGGAACATGACTGGTTCATAACAGTAGCAGTTATAAAAGTGAATGAACATGACTGGTTCATAACAGTAGCATTTATAAAGGTGAAAGAACATGACTGGTTCATAACAGTAATAATTATAAAAGTGAAGGAGCACAGGACAACAGTGACAAGGGTGTATGTGAGGGGACTATAACTGCTGTTGAAGTGTGAGAGGGGCAGCTCTGCAGAGCAACGAGGGGCTGTAAGGTAGTGTTAGGTGTTGTATGGAGAGGTAAACAATATTCTTCAGTCAAATAGAGACAGCAGGTGTAGTAGTGAAATGAAGATGATGTAATCAGTCCATCAACCTTGAAGAAATAGTGTTTGAGGTGGTCAGTCCCTCAGCCTGGAGAAGAGTTCAGCTCCATGTGGTCTGGAACGATATGAAGCTGAAGCATGAGAATGGAGTCTTAAATACTGTCGAAGGTGAGGTGGAAGATCGCAAAGACGTTGCGGGGGACGGGATTCACTAAAAGAAGTAAGACAGTAGGTCCATCTGGAATCCAATCCTTCTCACTCATAATTAGTAGTTATGTGAAGTGTGGAAGATGTCCTCTATACCAAGATACCGTTGTGTTGTTACCCTATTCTATATGATCGTTACACAGCGGGAAGAAAAGTCAGCTATGTTTCCCAGTCACATTCCATCACGCAGGATGCGGTTCATACAAGGTGTTCGAGTCTTGTCAGCCTGAGCTGGGAGGCTTCAGTAGGGCAGTGAGGACATCGTCAAGCATTATAGCAAAAAGCTCATTAGCTACGGGAGCTTCAGAAGTTTTGTTCCAGCATAGATGGAGTCACTATCACCTGGGAATTGCATCTCCCAGGATAAACTATCGCATACACAGGAGAAATAATTTTTTTATATTTCCATCACCCCAGAACTGGGGTAAGATAAATTATACATAGAAGGACAGGGGGAGGGATGAGAATGGCATATGGTATATAATAGCATATACTGCGTACTCACCTAGTTGTACTCACCTAGTTGAGGTTGCGGGGGTCGAGTCCGAGCTCCTGGCCCCGCCTCTTCACTGATCGCTACTAGGTCACTCTCCCTGAGCCGTGAGCTTTATCATACCTCTGCTTAAAGCTATGTATGGATCCTGCCTCCACTACATCGCTTCACAAACTATTCCACTTACTGACTACTCTGTGGCTGAAGAAATACTTCCTAACATCCCTGTGATTCATCTGTGTCTTCAGCTTCCAACTGTGTCCCCTTGTTACTGTGTCCAATCTCTGGAACATCCTGTCTTTGTCCACCTTGTCAATTCCTCTCAGTATTTTGTATGTCGTTATCATGTCCCCCCTATCTCTCCTGTCCTCCAGTGTCGTCAGGTTGATTTCCCTTAACCTCTCCTCGTAGGACATACCTCTTAGCTCTGGGACTAGTCTTGTTGCAAACCTTTGCACTTTCTCTAGTTTCTTTACGTGCTTGGCTAGGTGTGGGTTCCAAACTGGTGCCGCATACTCCAATATGGGCCTAACGTACACGGTGTACAGGGTCCTGAATGATTCCTTACTAAGATGTAGGAATGCTGTTCTGAGGTTTGCTAGGCGCCCATATGCTGCAGCAGTTATTTGGTTGATGTGCGCTTCAGGAGATGTGCCTGGTGTTATACTCACCCCAAGATCTTTTTCCTTGAGTGAGGTTTGTAGTCTCTGACCCCTTAGACTGTACTCCGTCTGCGGTCTTCTTTGCCCTTCCCCAATCATCATGACTTTGCACTTGGTGGGATTGAACTCCAGGAGCCAATTGATGGACCAGGTCTGCAGCCTGTCCAGATCCCTTTGTAGTTCTGAACATTAAAATGGTATAAAATACCGACAGATAGTTAGGTAAGACACATATGCAACAGTTAGGTATCTTTATTTCGAAACGTTTCGCCTACACAGTAGGCTTCTTCAGTCGAGTACAGAAAAGTTGATAGAAGCAGAAGATACTTGAAGACGATGTAATCAGTCCATCACCCTTAAAGTTTTGAGGTGGTCAGTCCCTCAGTCTGGAGAAGAGCATTGTTCCGTTGTCTGTTTCAGACAACGGAACAATGCTCTTTGTAGTTCTGCCTGGTCTTCGATCGAGTGAATTCTTCTCATCAACTTCACGTCATCTGCAAACAGGGACACCTCAGAGTCTATTCCTTCCGTCATGTCGTTCACAAATACCAGAAACAGCACTGGTCCTAGGACTGACCCCTGTGGGACCCCGCTGGTCACAGGTGCCCACTCTGACACCTCGCCACGTATCATGACTCGCTGCTGTCTTCCTGACAAGTATTCCCTGATCCATTGTAGTGCCTTCCCTGTTATCCCTGCTTGGTCCTCCAGTTTTTGCACCAATCTCTTGTGTGGAACTGTGTCAAACGCCTTCTTGCAGTCCAAGAAAATGCAATCCACCCACACCTCTCTCTCTCTCTCTCTCTCTTGTCTTACTGCTGTCACCATGTCATAGAACTCCAGTAGGTTTGTGACACATGATTTCCCGTCCCTGAAACCATGTTGGCTGCTGTTGATGAGATCGTTCCTTTCTAGGTGTTCCACCACTCTTCTCCTGATAATCTTCTCCATGATTTTGCATACTATACATGTCAGTGACACTGGTCTGTAGTTTAATGGTTCATGTGTGTGTATATATATATATATATATATATATATATATATATATATATATATATATATATATATAGTTGGGTTATCTTGTTATAATGAGGTTAGGTAAGTTTTCTAAGATTCTTTTGTATGTATGTATGTCGTGCCGAATAGGCAGAATTTGCGATCTTGGCTTAAATAGCAAGGCTCATCTTGCCATATAGGACAAGCGAAAATTTGTGTATGCAATAATTTTGCAAAAATCATTCTAAACATTACGAAAAAAAAATACATTTCATTGTGTTTGTTTAGTATTAAATTACTGTAAAGGTATTTAAAATATATTTAGTTGGGTTAGGCTAAAATAAATTGCTCTTGTTATAGTAAGGTTAGGTAAGTTTTCTAAGATACTTTTGGTTCAAAATTAATTTTTTTTACATTAACATTAATGAAAAAAATATATCTTTAAACGTATAAGAGAAAATTTCAGAAAGGACTTAATTTTAAATGAGTTCTTGCTAATTGACCAGTTTTACATATTCGGCACGACATATATATATATATATATATATATATATATATATATATATATATATATATATATATATATATATATATATATATATATATATATATATATATAATTTAGAGTCATAATAAGCCTAACCTTGATATTTTTCTTTCTCTTCCTGTTTCTTATTTTTTTATTAAAAATGCAGCATATTAGAAGAGGCTGCTGCGCTGTTCTTTGTGATAGATGAGTTACATGTGTACATAAATATTTCACATGTACAATTGTACACACAAATGAACACCTTGTTGATGGTGGGAAGTTGTGGTGACGGTGGTTTGATGGGTGGCAAGAAGAATGGTTTGGTTTTTGGGTGGTTTGGTGGAAGATGTGATGCTGGATAGTTTAGTGGAAAGTGAAACTGGGTAATCTGTTGGGAGAGTGGTTTTGATATATGGGTAACTTAAGGGATAGGTAGGCAGGAAGGTGGTTTTATTGGTAGGTACTGTAAGTGACTGGATGGTTTAATGAGTAGGTGTTGTAGGTAGCTGGGCAGTTTAATGGGTAGATGTAAGTGTGGTTGGATAATTTAATAGGTAGGTGTCTCCAGTGGTTTGGAGGAAAAATATGTGAATTTGTAGGGAAGTTGGCAAGTGGATTGCAGGGTAGGCACTTGTGTTGATAGGCTTGCAGACTGAGTTGCATGGTAGGAACTGGTCTAGGGAGTACTTGTTCAGGTGTATTTTAAATGACGCTAGAACACTTGAAATATATGAGGTCGAGTGAGCTAGCAACACCAAGTACTGCATATTAATTACAACTTGGTGGTAATTATGCTAAATGTTTTCGCATTACTCACTTTAAAAATGCCGAGTGTAAAGTGAGCGAGTCGTTTCAGTAATGGAGAGTGTAATTGTTCCTGTCCAATATACATTATCGCCTGAATTACCGAAGTATGAAAATTACGCTATAGAGTAAGAAATTCTTGTTTTACTTATGAAGTTTTTATTGGACGATATTTGTGCAAATTCAATTTTTTTATTTCTTTACAAAGTTTACAGTGTGTGATTTGCATATTATAATATGTTGTTAAGCACAAAGGCCACTAGTTTGCTTGAACATTTCGGGCAGAAATGTTGTATTTGTTTCATATTAATTAATATACATGTTTTGAAAAGTTTAACAGATGCACATTGGAAATACTGTATAAGATGGTTTTGGATGAGTGAGTCAGCTATCAGAACTCAGTCTGTTGCTATTGAATTCAGTCTTGAAATTTAGACTATACTCGTAACTGTTTTGTTGCTATGGCACTGTCACCTCTCAGAAGGGTTGGCATCAATTTTCAGATCTTTAAAAATCGTCAAATCCCTAATAATTTTCATTATATACAAATTACATTTTATTTAAAATATTAGCATGTGTTGTCCAGAGATACCAGATTAGCCATGTTGAGTTGGTTGTTATGTAACTATCACTACCACGCAGTCAACAATGACAACAGAATCTCTCGAAATCGGCACATTATGTCATAGGTATAGCTTACTCAGACAATATATTCGTACAGGCAGAGATCATCAAACTATTGAAAATCATGGCTGGAGATACGCAAACACAAGTTCCCCTTTAGTCGGTATTTTTGCTTTGTTGTGTTCCCTTAACGTATGGTTGTCTGACATTAATATTCATAGTCCGTTTACTTATTCCCTCCTTTTTACGAAGACATCGGAAAATATTTTTGAAAAGGTTGAAACATTTACAAAGGCTAGAAATATGGCTGGTCGTCTGACATTAATGAGTTAGCAGGCTAGCACCACACAGCAACTATAAGAACTCTTAAGAGCAACTCGTGTTGCTGTTGAACATATGTTCTTTGTTATACAATAGTATAATAACATTTTTTATGTGATATTTTTCGTCCTCTTCTAATGTACCTTTCATGATAAATTTATACGCGTAAAATATGAATCAGCATTTGTTTCTTTTTTCTACTGTAAGAATGGGAAAGACTGAAAGAGCAAGAACAATGTATTGAACTAAACGTTTTACTGTCATCTCCACTTTCTTTATTGCTCTGAACAGTTTTAAAATGTAAATGATAAACATTTCCTGTATTGCGGTACATAATTGATACTTTAAAATGTATAGAGAGAGAGAGAGAGAGGTTACGTTAGTCATGTTTAGTCGAGATTCTGAGGGTTTCCACACTTAGTATTGACGATGCTGTGGAAAAAGACGCTTATGTACATACAAGTACATTAATTATAGGAAGTGTTTCGCCACAATTGGCTTATTACTGAAGAAACCACTCGTTGCGAAACGTTTCTTGTATGTCCTGAACTGTACACTAGTGTCTTTTTCCACATCTTGTCAGTATCACTGTACCATTCCCAATTGACGATGCTGTACCCTGTGTAAGCTTCGTATTTGTCACTGTTGGTGGTATTATCGAAGATTATCCCGGAAAAAAATGATCATTATGACGATATAAGGAACTTCGCTGATCAGTGTGTTGGTGTTGGCCGTTAGTAATGGTAGCTGGAGTTACCGGTTTTGTAAATCTTTTCAAACCTTCCTGTTGGAAACATTTTATTTTTCTCTTTGAATATCGGTTTGGTCGTCCCACTAGGTCAGAAGAGCATTTATTTTCACCCAGAAGTGTTGGGAGGCAGTGTGTTGCTCACTCTGCTCCTCGCTTCACTGTATTTCGTTCATGTCTGAGATGATGTAGATGAGTTGAACTGTTGGTAGAGAGGGCATGTCAGCAGCTAGGTATGGATGCCCATGAGGAAACTATTGGATCATTGGTAGGTGTTATAACACTTGTTGGATGAGTGGCAGATGTTATACTAGTTATTTGATTAGTGGCAAGTGTTAAAATAGGTGTTGCATTAGTGGCACTTCTTATTAAAATGTTGGTGTTGTAAAAGTTGTTGAATCGGTGGCATAAATACACTTCAGGTGGTAGGCGTTATAAAAGTTATATTGGTGGCAGGTGTTATGAAATTGTTGGATAGGTGGCAGGTATTAGAAACAAAAATTGTCGGATGAGTGGCAAGTGTTACAAAAATTGTCGGATGAGTGGCAAGTGTTACAAAAATTGTTGGGCGAGTGACAGGTGTTATGAAATCAGATGTAGCCCCGGGGCAGGTACGATACAGCGTGGACACATTCCCTTTAACAGGAGGAGCAGCAAGGTGATATTGGCGCATATTGTGCCCTGGCGGTCAATAGTTTGGTTGTCTCCTCCGACTGCTGCCTTCCACCTACCTCAACACCTCCTGGCTCCTCCTTAACACTCATCAGCAGCCAGCTCAAGTATTAGCTGGTGAGGGCATGTGACCACTGTGACCACTCTTGGTGTGATAGCGGCGGCATTATTTCCCCTTGGCTCCACTAAGTGTGGATGGCAGTCAGGCCTTGCCTCAGGCTTAGCTCTCATTCGCGATCTCGTTTTCACTCTTGCTTTCGTTCTGGCACTCTTGCTTTCATTCTACCTCTCACTTTTGCTTTTGTATTCGTTCTCGCTCTTATTCGCTCCCTTGCTTTTCTCTCTCTCTCTCTCTCTCTCTCTCTCTCTCTCTCCTGTTGCTCTTGAGTAGTAAACAGTTATGGTGTATAGTCCACACAACAACTGTTTCATTCAACAATCCTATCCGGTAATCCTGACCCTTACCCCGCTTCTCTCTCTGACTTGTCCTCTCTTCTACCTCATGACTTTGTCTCCCTCCTCACTCTTCTGTTCACTTTGTCACCCTTGTCTCTGATTTCATTTTGCCTCTCTTTGTTTTTAACTTTCCTCTCCACATTTTGATCGTCCTCTTGTTCACTTCCTAGTCTTTATCTTTCGTGTTTGTCTTCGTCTTTTCTATGTCCCTTTCTTGTCATGTCCCCTACTTGTTCATCCCTGCTTCCTGCTTACCCTGCAAGAATAGCTTGACTGGCTGTCTGGCAGGCAGGCAGGCAGGCAGGCAGGAAGGCAAACAGGCTCTTTAGTTCGTCCATTTCGTTGCAAAAGTGCACCAGCAAAATCTCCTGCTATCGTTTTCGTTTTTTTACGCAACTTTTACCAGATATGTGTATTTTTTAACTTAGTCATCCGCTTCTCACCCTCTCATATTCCATACATTCTTATATTTTTCACCGATCAGATTACTTCTTAGATGAATTTAATATTTCTTGTGTGTTTAATACTTGCAGACGAAGCTTAGTATGCTGAAGCCTTGTTAATTAGGTATTCTCGAAGGGGGATCTTTCAGTGGTTATCTGAATTTTCTTTAATTCTCTCTTTCTTTTCATTTTTATTCGCTCATAACTCGAGAACGTCTCATCCAATCAGCTTTCAAATCTTCATTGCTAGTATACTGTATCTAGGACCAGATTCATGGAAGATGTGGTATGTGCACGAGTCCTGTTACCAGAGTTGAGCCATTCCCAGCATCTTGGAATGTCTAGGATATCTTCCAAACTCCTCAGTGGCGTAGCTCCAAACGTTAATACAAATGGTGCCTCGTAATTCTACGACGACGGAGAATGAAATTCTGGTGTCTATAAAATAGTGTGAAATTTTGATTTCCGTTAAATTAGGTTAAATAAATTTCAATTTACCTCTTTTGAACGGCTTTAGTATTTAATAGTTGATGTATATTACAGCTAGAATAGTACCCACTAAGTTTTTTTTTGTGTGTGTCTGTGAGCAGGAAAATTTGCCAGTATAGTAAAATAGTTAAAAAAAAAATGGAATTATTAGAATCCGTGTTATGTCTGGAAAATGGCTCATCCGATCGACTGTTACTGAGCGGCATGGGGCCCAATTTTCCAGTTTTATTCAGTAAATAATGTTATTAATTTAAATTCAGTAACCAAAGAGTGCTGCTTCTGCTCGGGATGAAAAAAATTTTTATGCATTCTATGAGAAGAATGATGCCACATAAGTTTAGTCTGAGTTGGTGCAAATTTTAAATTGTACTGAAATTGTTAAAAAAAAATCTTGATCTTGGAGTCAGATTAGTTATTGATGAATGCCTTGTCCGATTGGCTTAAAACTTTCACAGACAGTAGGCTTCATTAAAAGAAAGCTTGGCATTCACTTTAAGCTTTGTAAACTTTAATTTGCCAGTTCTAATAAATAGTTAATTTCTCATATAATAACTGGAAGTCATCTGATTGGCTTGAAGCCGATTAAAAGATATATCATTAGTATTTTTGCATTATTTTATTTTGTGTTGGTACCCAGTTGCCATTTTTTACAGCAATTTTATGAAATTTGATTTTTTAAATATAAAATTATTTTTCTTATAGGAATGTAGAGAATTTGTTATAGAATATAAGTGACAAAAAAAAAAATATCACGTTTTTAGGGAGTTGTTGAGCGAGGATAAACTTTCCTATTTTCGCAACATTCTCGGCATCATTTTTTCTTATCTTTCTCCATAATTTTCGATTTTAACTCTAAAACGCTATATTCGATCAGCTTCAAATTTTCAGCACTGATGTACTGTATCGTAAGCAAAATTTATGGAAGTCCTTGCATGTGTGAGTGTCGTACAGTGTTGCACAGGACAGTCCCAGAGTTTGTTTCCTTCATTGATCGCCTTCAAAATTTCAACATTCGTGTATCCTACTTAGTTGATATTGTTGGTGAGGTGTCTAGCTGCTTCGTTGACACTTTCAGTCTTGAATGTTATAACATTGGTAACTGCTGCTCAGGGACTCTTGATCCAAGGAACTAGACTTACCTTCCCCTGCCTTGGCTCGACTCTGAATGCCTCCCATTCCTCACATACTATTCGACCCCTGCTAGTTTAGCTCTTCTGATTAAAATAAAACATTTGTGACCACCATCAATCTTTAATGGCGATTTATCTTATGAAATGGGCGAAAAATTATTTGGCTTTGTAAGTACATATTTTATTGACTTCTCCGCAATAATAGGAAAACAACTCTTTTGTTGGTTTTAAACTTGTAGTGCACATGCGTTTGTCTCATAGGAAGTTTTGTCTTGATTTTTGGTCGTGTAAGTTTTAATACGCTAATTTTATTTAATCAGGTTACCCTGGGTTGAATCTAAATAATGTTTATATAATAAAACTTACTTAATTACTTGTATGCATACTTAAACCTTAATGCTGGTGAATCTTATTTAGAGGAAGGTTTGTATTTATTTTAACCTGTTCTGGAAGAAGCTTTAAAAATTAAAATACTGATTTTCTTGCTTTACCCTTCAGCCTCGATAACTATATAATGCAAATTCTGATCGGGTTTAAACTTAATGTGGTGGTGTATTTTAGGATAGTGTTCCGATATAAGAAGCTCTCCTCAGTTTGTCTTCAAAGAAAGTATTTCTTTCTTAAAAAACTTGATGTTAGTGTCTTTGTGACAGATTGTGAGTACCATATCTAATTCACATCAAATTTTCAACGTTAATTTCTTACATAATCGCATTAGAAACTTATACTACACTCTACACTAATCTCGTCGTGTACTTAGGCGTTTATTTATACACATTGTTGAACTTTTGATAATAAATATACAACAATATTAAACTCTCGTTCATTAATAGACAGTAATGTTCACAGCTATACAGTATTGTTGGTTGGTTTGGTAAGGTTTGTCAAGAAACAGGACAAGTGTTTCCTGACGCGGGTCTTAGTCATACGATGACTCACCAGTCCTTATGTTAGCTGTATGGTTTCCTGGCAGCAAGAGCCTAGTAAATTAGTAGTCATAAGTGAAGTCTTGCCTTAGGTCGGGCCGAGTAGAAAAACCCTCGAGCCCGGTCACAGGTATCTAAAAATTGACACACAACACTTAAAGCACAACTTTTTAACTGTAGCCAACAATACCTGAACATAGTCTCCATCTGTTGTAATATTAAACACTAACTTACGTTGTTGGCAAGCATGGAAAATTCTGCATGCACACATGACCCATGTTTACACAGCTGTGCGTGGGTCTTTTTTATGAGAGGAGGAGATGTAGTACGAGTGTGCTTGAAGGTCTGAGATGTACTGTGTTCTTCTTAAAAGTGTTTGCGATGTAGTGTGTTCTTGTTGAATTTGTTTGCTTGAAGGTCTGCGATTTGATGCCTTCTTACTCAAGAGTTTGCTTGGAGATTTGTGATTTAATGTGTTTGAGGGTCTGTAATTTAATGTGTCCTTGTTAAAGTGTGCCTTCGAGGTTCTGTAATTGAAGAGTTGCGCTTGGTTCACAGTTACCCTTAGATTCTTGGGTGGAGTTAACAAAGGCTGGTTAGAACCAGGTAAGAGCTGGACATTCTTACCTAACAACATAAGAGCTGGACGTATAACTATAGGCTGACTCACTCTTGACACTTGGTACCTGGGTCATGTTTTAAAATACTCTGAGGGAAGACACAGATGTTAGCCCACTAGACCCCTCCGAGGAAGAATAGGTGTCTTAATGCCTGTGAACGGCTCTTGATCCAAGGAGCTGGAACTGCTATTTCATGCTCCGATCAAACCTGATTACTTCCCATTTCTCAGGTTAAGTTTGGTAAGGTAAGGTTCGCCAGGAAACAGGACAAGTGTTTCCCGAAGCGGTTCTTGGTCGTCTGACCGAGGACTTCCGCTGGCTTACCGGTCCACCCCTTTAAAAATTATGGTTATTCCTCAGGTGGTGCTATGATTTACGGGTTTAGCGCTTCTCCATAAACACGACAATAATAATACTATTAATTATTGTTCCTGGAGAAATAAAAGTTTAAGTGTCCCCTTGATACTTTTGTACCTTTCCATTGTAACGGAGAGAGAGTTTATCTCCTAGTTCTAATTCTCTCTCTTATTGCAGACGAGAATATCCGTCAGCTGCAGGGTATCCAGGAGAGCATTCAGCGCATGCGCGAGACTAGCCTAGCAGTCAAGGTAAGTGTTATTTCCCTCTCACCAGCTCTGAGACCATCCTGACAGCCAGTGTAAGTTTTACTTTCCTTACTCCAGCTCTGAGAACATCCTAACAACTTGAGACCATCTTGACAGTCAGTGTAAATCTTACTACCCTCACACCAGTTCTGAGATCATACTGACAGTGTAAATCTTACTACCCTCACACCAGTTCTGAGATCATACTGACAGTGTAAATCTTACTACCCTCACACCAGTTCTGAGATCATACTGACAGTGTAAATCTTACTACCCTCACACCAGTTCTGAGATCATACTGACAGTGTAAATCTTACTACCCTCACACCAGTTCTAAGATCATACTGACAGCCAGTGTAAGTCTTACTTCCCTCACACCAGCTCTGGCACCATCCTGACAGTTAATGTAAATCTTACTACCCTCACTCCAAGTCTGAGACCATCCTTACAGTCCGTGTAAGTCTTCACTCCAGCTCTCGCAGCTTACCTCAACTCTCTACATATTTACCTTTGAACTTCTGACAAGTTTGTTCAACATTCCCGGAATTCTCTTGGATTTACGGGAATTTATTTTCCTTTGAGTTAACCTGAATCATGAATCAATTTCCAGGAACACTGATGGTTCTTCTGAAATTCTCTTGACTTTTCCGGAAAGTTGTTTTAACATGAATTAATTGGAGCCATCCAGCAATTTCTACAAATACAGTTGAACATTTCCAGAAGTCACTTCCCTTAACTGGATTTTGTTTTATTTTCCTGGAATTAGAGTTAACACGAATTAGTTGATCTTCTCCAGAATTTTCTGGAGCTTAACGAAGTTTCGCTTGAACTTTAGAGGAAATTCATTTTCCAACTAGCATCTGGAAGCTTACTATGAAATGCTTATTTCCGTATTTGTTCCCAGTATATATATATATATATATATATATATATATATATATATATATATATATATATATATATATATATATATATATATATATATATTATATATATGTCGTTCCAAATAGGTAAAATTGGTCAATTAGCAAAAACTCGTTTAAAATTAAGTCCTTCCTAAAATTTTATCTTTTATGTTTAAAGATATATTTTTTTAATTTATGTTGATGTAAAAATTAATAATTTTGTACCAAAAGAACCTTAGAAAACTTATCTAACCTTATTATAACAAGCACAATTTAATTTAGCCTAATCCAGCTAAATATATTTTAGATAAGTTTACAATAATTTAATAATAAACAGTCACAATGAAATATATTTTTTCGTTAGGTTCAGAATGATTTTTGCGAAATTATTGCATGCACAAATTTTCGCTTGCCTTATTCGGCAAGACGAGCGTTAAGCCAAAATTGAAAGTTTTACCTATATATATACACGCATATATACACACACACACACACACACACACACACACACACACACACACACACACACACTCACACACATATATATATATATATATATATATATATATATATATATATATATATATATATATATATATATATATATATATAAACAAAGGACCACAGGGCAACCAGCTTCCTCTTCCAGAGACTCAGTGTTGCGATCCAGAGAGGAAATGCCTGCAGCATTCTGGGCACGCGGCCCACCGCCGGGGAGCTGGACGAAGTATTCGAGATGTAGCTCTGAGTTACCTATGTTGTTTTACTTTGTATCGTACTTTTGTGAATGTTCTGTCAATGTATTTTGTCTTTAAATAATATATATATATATATATATATATATATATATATATATATATATATATATATATATATATATATATATATATATATATATATATATATATAATAATATAGGGGGTGGTAGGAGAAAATTCTCAAACAGCTTCAGGGAATATATTGAGTTTTCCCTGAAGCAAGTTTATTCTTTTCTCTGAGGATGAGGGTCCCTATAACAGTTCTAGAGGTGGTACCTTTCCTTATATATATATATATATATATATATATATATATATATATATATATATATATATATATATATATATATATATACACACACACACACACACACACACACACACACACACACACAACAACAGGCCTAGTGTCTAATCGACATGTGCCTAGGACAAAATGGTAACTAACACAATCGTAAACGAGCGACAAAAGATGCAAAATAATCACAGGGGAAGTTAAATGATAGGTCTAGTCTAGACCTTTTGTGTTGCAATCAATACATCAGGAGCTTGCAATGTTGCAGAGTTGGAAATCCACGCAGATTCGTTCAGGGTAACGAGACTCTCTCTCCAGAAGAGTCGTTTCCTAACCCAGCAATATTAAACTATCAATAGCCCACCCCAGCCAGGTCAAGCCGCCCTCAGTTCGTCCCAGCCATGTCAAGTCATACTCAGACCCACTCCAGCCATGTCAAATTATACCCAGATCTACCCCCAGCCACGTCAAACTGTCCTCCCCCCACCTTAATAATTTCAGGTGTTTGCCAACCGTATCAAGTTATGAGCAAAAAAGCCAGACGTCAACTCACTACCCGACAAACCAGTCAACGTGGTTTAGATTTACCAGCAGCGATAGTCCATCAAAAGTGATTCAGCTACCTTGTATGTTTGTCTACGCAGATCCCTGCTAGAAAAACAAACTGGAAGACCTTATATAAACAGGAACTATGCTGACGTTACAGGCAGTGCTGGTGAAGGGTGTTGGGTGTTGGCGAGGGATGTTGGGATGGGTGTTGGTGAGGAGTACGAGGGATGGTAATGTACGGTGTTGGTGATGGTTAGTGGTGATAGTGATGTGGGATATGAATTACCATGAATAATGATGATGATGGTGATGCGATGTACAAATGACGGTCATGAATCATGGTGATGGTGATAATGTGAGATATAGATAAAATTAATAGGGTAGAAAGAAATAAAACCGTTGGAGAGATAGTGGCCAGTGACAGTGAAACAGAGGTGAAAAAATGAAAGCTAGGCAAGGTTGTAGCACATACAAAACTCCATATATAGCTTCAAGAATATGTACGATATTGTTTCTGCACTGTTGCTTCAGTACTTATGAAGATATGTTGTTAGGCAACTTTGCTTTCATTGTGTCCAGCTGCTGTAGTTTCATTATCTCTACTTCCTTTACTTCTCTCATACAAATTTCCTCTACTGGAAACTTTATTATGAACGGAATTCTTCTTTTACGAACGCCTCAGATCGTTACGAATATTCTCTGCAAGAGAAAGATACGTAATATTATATTCATGGAAAATACTTAGGGGCCTTTTTCCAAATCTGTTCACTGAAATTACTCCCTACGAAAGCAAGCTCGGCAAGCTCCTTATTAAAAGCAGGGGTGAAATGACCACAAAAGATAACTCATTGTGTGTAGAGGGACCAGAACTTTTAATACCTTTCCTTTATACATAAAGGGAACTGATACGTTCTTCCTGTCGGTTCCACGTTGGACTACACGCTGCTAAAGCCAAGAACCACAATGATTAGGTCACCCACCAGAAGGCTTGGTCTGGGACCTAGCCGCTGCGGCTACGACACCTGGGATCATCTACAAGTAACAGTCACCGTAACTTAATAGAGTGAGATACGGGAGAAAGTATAGAATAAACCCAGTAAGAAACATGGGTTCGGTAGGAACAATTAGAGAACACTGTCAACATCTATGATCAACGGATATACAACTTTCTATTAGATAAAATCAATTTTCCTGAAAAAATGGGTAGTAATTTTCACGAGGACACTGACTCTAGCTGAAACAGGTGGTATATCAGTATTTATGCATGTATGTTACTATTCCTGATGTACTGTGCGTGAATAACCTACCAGGGGAAGGGAGTCTTGTGTCACTGTTTGCTGATGATGTAAATCTAAGGAAGAGAATAATAACAGGAGAGGACAAGTGATAAGCTCCAGAGAGACCTCAGTAGAGTTCATATGTGATCAAAGTGGCTTCTGGAGTTCAGCCCAAACAAGTATAAGGTCATGCGATTTGGAGGAGAGGGCAAACCGTACACAAAAAACAGAATATGCGGAAACGAGCTGCAAATTTCAAGAGTGAAAAAGACGTTGGGGGGGGGGTAGAGGGAGGTAAATATACCACCTGGCCTATCAAAAGAATTACACATGAATCGTATTACGTCAGCGGCTTGCGGAAGATTAGCTAACCTCAGAATATCATTCAAGAATTTTAACAAAGAGTCCTTCACCACTTTATATACGACCAGTTATTAGGTACGATGTCTCCTTGTATTATAAATTTACTGTAACGTGACATATACCTAGGAACGAATTATGTGTGTTGTTTTGGCGGTGAATTAAATAGGTAGGTTAGTTATTTATATTGTCATTGTATATTGAGAATAACTCTCGTCACGAGTGTATCATTGATATTGATAGTAGCAAATTAATAGTGATGGTATCAAATTAATAGTGATGGTATCAAATTGATAGTGATGTAATCAAATTGGTATTGATAATAGCAAATTGGTATTGATGGTAGCAAATTGATAAGAGGGGTGGCAAATAAATAATGAGGTTAGCAGTTTTTTTACGTTAAACGCGCCCGAAAAACAATGTATTCGAGTGCTATGTAAATAGCACAACTTAACTCGTATAAAAAATAGACAAAATATATTCTTCTATTAAACCCACCTCACCACCCACCTAATTAGACTGCCTATCACCCACCTAATTACCCAGCCTACCATCCATTACAGCAACCCTCCAACCTCCCTCAACCTTCACCTGCCTGCATCTACTTTCCCCAGAACGTCTTCAGTGCCCCTTGCGCGTCAGAGAGTCATTTCCACCTCTTGAGGTAAACAAAGACGCTTGCGGGAGTACCATCTCCCGCCCTCAACCCCACCACCACCCACCCAACATCTGCATCGATTATTGGCCGCTCACCTGAGCGCCTGGCCACGTGCCTTGCCAATAAGGTCGATTTTCTCACCGCTACCAATGTATGTGATCTCCTACTTCCACTGGGTGTTAACACTGTCATGGCTGTGGCTTTCTTGTAGTATTGTACAAACATGTTTTCTCACGCGCTGATGGAAATTGAGACGGCTGAAAGTGACAATGTGAAGTGATGAAGGGGAGGGGAAGTGAGGTGAGGGACATGGGAAGTTAGATGAGGGGGAAGGGAAGTGAAGTGATGAGAAAAGGAAGTTAGGTGAGAGGAATTTAGGAGAGGTATGTGTGAAAGTTAACGAGTCACTGGGAAGAGTAGTGTACTCTGTTGTATAAAACTGTTGCAGTCATCAAGTGATAGAGTAGAGGTATTAAGTATCGAAGTGCAGAAAACAGACTGGTAATTATCCTTGCATATTAACCACCGTCAGCAATAACAGAGGAATTCAAAGAATAACAATTAAGAAAGAGGGATAGTTATCTTGAAAACCTTGACAATCCTACATATATTATCCTCCTTGGGGATTTCAGGTTTCCAGATCTTACATGGAAGATGGTAACCAGCAACATTGTAACAAAAATAGTGTAGACAAATGGTTCAGACAACCGACAGGATGATGAATTAGACTCGTGCAACACTTGGGTATATTTACTGTGGAAATGTTTCGCCAGCCAGTGGCTTCTTCAGTCCAATACAAAGAAGAATGGTGGGAAAAAAGGACCCTGAGGTAATGAGTCCCTCACCCTGGAATCGATGTGTTCAATCCCTCAACCTTCAAGATTGATGGACTTAAGGGACTGATTACCTCAGGCTCCTCTTTTTCCACCCATCTTTGTATTGGGCTGAAGAAGCCACTGGTTGAAAGAAACGTTTCCATAATAAATATACTCAAGCGTCGCACAGTTGTCTAATTCATCAGCAAAAGTAGTACCTGGAAGCTGGTTATCCTGACAGGCCAAAGAACTTTTGGGACTCTGTCAAGCCAGTGATGGTAAATTTTAAGGCGTTTGTACTCTCATGATTGAAATTCTGGTGTATGATGAGTGTCGTGTGGACGGGGACCAGGAACCAGAGCCTGAAGTGATACGCGGCTTCTGGTAATGTATAACAAAAAAAAAGGGGCACAATACCGTGACTGGAACGATACACAAATAACCCGCACATAGAAGAGAGGAGCTTACGACGACGTTTCGGTCCGACTTGGACCATTTACAAAGTCACACTGAGTCAAGTCAGACCGAAACGTCGTCGTAAGCTCCTCTCTTCTATGTGCGGGTTATTTGTGTATCTGGTAATGTCTTTTCTGAAAATAGTAATCAATGCAAGTAGGGTAAGATACCGAGGCTGTATTAAGAGGCGCCGCAGGTCTACACTGAAACTTGTATACCAGCTTCTCATGTCCATTGTATATATAAATGTTTCTTTTAAACCATTTATTGTTTTACCTGGGTTTAGAGCACCTCGGTTTTTACCTGGGTGTAGAGCATTTCGGTTCTTACCTGGGTGTAGAACATCTCGGTTCTTACCTGGGTGTAGAGCATCTCGGTTCTTACCTGGGTGTAGAGTACCTCTGGGTGTACAGCATCTCGGTTCTTACCTGGGTTTAGAACACCTCTGGGTGTAGAGCATCTCGGTTCTTACCTAGGTGTAGAGCACCTGTGTTTTACCCGAGTTTAGAGCACCTAAATTTTACCTGAGTTTACAACACCTGGGTTTTACCTGGGTTTAGAGCACCTGGGTTTAATAACATCTCCCAGTCGTTTTCGTATACGTGATCTTCGTGTCATAAACTTCCTGTCATGGAGGAGACCACGATGTGTGAGGCTGAGCAGGAGGCCGCGGTCTGTGAGGCTAAGCAGGAGGCCACGCTGTGTGAGGCTGAGCAGGAGACCACGCTGTGTGAGGCTGAGCAGGAGGCCACGCTCTGTGAGGCTAAGCAGGAGGCCACGTTGTGTGAGGCTGAGCAGGAGACCACGCTGTGTGAGGCTGAGCAGGAGGCCACGCTCTGTGAGGCTGAGCAGGAGGCCACGCTCTGTGAGGCTGAGCAGGAGGCCACGTTGTGTGAGACTGAGCAGGAGATCACGCTGTGGGAGACCGAAGACTAATGAGTTGAGATGAGGTGTCAGCATAGTTGCTGATCCCCTTTATATGTTGTGTAGCATAGCTGAGTATCATAGTACCATCCATATGTATAGTTATGCCATCTTTTGCTGATGTCACAAGCCGTTGCAGAAAGACGTTTCTGTGGCTAGTGTGCTCACTTGAGTGTTGTTGTTGTCCCTTGTGTTCCAGATGGTGATACTATCCTAGTTGACAGGAATCCTTGCAGTGTAAAATGTTATTTCTCGAGTAACCTTCACGTGTTGTTAACGTTTGTAAGTGCAGTCTCTTGTAGTTGGTACCTTGTGTCACAGTGTTCGACTCAGAACGAATACCAGTATTGTCAACCGTGTTCATTATTTTTTACCCTGTGCTTGCTGTAAGAGATAGCAGATCCGTTCTCCCTTGCTCATATTTCGTGTTATAGTGTTACCCATTTCATCCTGAATGTCGTTATTCCTTGCATACACGACAAGTAATGAGAAACCCCCAAGTATCTTTTGTAGATACTCATTCAGATCTCCCTCAATCAAGGCATGCGTTCGTCATTACAAAAGACTTCGATCCTCCCAAAGTCGAAAACCATTCTGCATATGTAAAATTTTATCCTCGCAGAGTTGCGTTTAAATGTACATAGCCTGCATAATTAGATGATCAAGTTGAATGAAGTTGTCAACTGTGTGTTTTGTTACTAGCTGATCAGTTTAAAAAAAAAAAATTGTGTTCACGTTCCCTCCGAATTCTGAGATTTAGCAGTAATGACCTGTGCATGCCAGGTCTGCCTTTGCTGTTAATTACTTTCACCTTTGTAAATATATATTCTTCCTCAGAATCCATAGAGTGCTTGAATACAGATCGATCCATCAATTCTATCTTTTATTATACTATGATTTGTTCTTCTAATTCGTAATGCATTACGTAAATCACCATCCGTTAATATAACACCTATTCCAATTTTATCCATTCAGCTGAGTACATCCCATAACCATTTCTGTGATTAGTTCTAAGTTACATATGTCTTTGCTATTGTATAGAATCAGCCCAGAGCCACCTGCCTGTTCAGCCTGTAGAGTATGGAATGTCGAGATGCCATACGTAACATGACCGAGCTGTCAGCATAGTTGCTGATCCCCTGTGTATGTTGTGTAGCATAGCTGAGTATCATAGTACCATCCATATGTATTATATAGACGTCCCCTTACTAGTGACTTAGCGGCTAACATGTGACGTCACACAGTGCTGCTTGTGGGCGGGAGTAACCCTGTCTCTTTCTCAGTTCACAGATAGACCTACAGGCAACAGGCTAGGCTGGGCCTTCCCCTCACAACTCTGCTAATACAAGTGAATACAACCCAACAAGTGTGTTTATCTCCAACCATCATATCTGACTCACGAAATCGTAATGACACGATTGCAAACAAACCATACCACGGGCAGGATTGAACCCGCGGTCAATCCCTCTCAACAGAGGGTCGGGAGAGGCTGGGCATTAATGAGTTGAAATGAGAGTCGGTATAGGCTAGGCACTAGTGAGTTGAGAGTCGGGAGAAGCTGAGCATTAATGAGTTGAGATGAGGGTCTGGAGAGGCTGAGTTGAGATGAAGGTCGGGAGAGACTGGGCACTAGTGAGTTGAGATGAAAGTCCACAATCTCAAGTGGCTCTCACCACTTGTTGACACTTGTACACTCACTAAGGCACTGCTTTCTTAAATGTGTTATTCACTGTTTATTTAAGTGGCCAGGGTGCCAGTGTAATGTAGTGGGTGCAAGAGGTGGAGAGAGAGAGAGAGAGAGAATGGTCGTAGGCTTGTGTGTAGATAAATGGTTTAGAGAAATGACTCGTGTGCAACACTTGGGTATCTTTATTATGGAAACGTTTCATATCAGTATTGGTGAACTGATTACATCGTCTTAGGCTGAGGGACTGATTACCTCAAGCTCCTTCTAATCTTCACCATTCTTCTTTGTATTGGACTGATGAAGCCAATGTGTGGCAAAACGTTTCCTCAATAAAGATACCCAAGTGTCGCACGTGTCTAATTTATCAGGTTTGTGTGTTCACAGAGTTCTATTTGTGTGTGTGTGTGTGTGTGTGTGTGTGTGTGTGTGTGTGTGTGTGAGTGAGTGAGAGAGACTAAGACACTCACTTTGACATATTTTTATTAAACGTTCTTAAAATGTTTGTGCTGCGATAATTGTATCGCCTCGCTTTAGCTTGTTAGTGAGGTGACCACATGGTTATAGTTTACGGTGTGCAAGAATTTGGTAGTGTTGACTGTAAGGCAAGGATTGATTTGTTGTGTGTAAGAAGCAGAGATTGGTTGTGTTGTAGGAGACAGGGATTGGTTGTGTTGTAGGAGACAGGGATTGGTTCTGTAAGAGGCAGTGATTGGTTAAAAAAAAACCAAAACCCGGCCGGGATTGAACCCGCGGTCAGAGTCTCAAAACTCCAGACCGTCGCGTTAGCCACTAGACCAGCTAGCTACAATAAGATTCGTCCAACTAGGTATATTTCTACACCATAGGAAGGTTAGCACAGGCACCACTGTGACCACAAATGCAAGTTTTTACAGACGAATCTCCAGCTAGCGTGGCCGTGACGAACTCTAGCTCAAGTCCCCTCACTGCCGTCAACATGACTAGCTGGAGATTCGTCTGTAAAAACTTGCATTTGTGGTCACAGTGGTGCCTGTGCTAACCTTCCTATGGTGTAGAAATATACCTAGTTGGACGAATCTTATTTTGGCTAGCTGGTCTAGTGGCTAACGCGACGGTCTGGAGTTTTGAGACTCTCTGACCGCGGGTTCAATCCCGGCCGGGGTATGGTTTGTTTGCAATCGTGTCATTACGATTTCGTGAGTCAGTGATTGGTTGTGTGTAATAAGCAGTAATTGGTTGTGTTGTTTGTAAGAGGCAGTGATTGGTTATATGCAATTACAGGTGCAATTACTGCCGCAAGAAAGAACATCAGGAGGACCAGTGTCGGAAGAAAAAGGAACTTGACAGACAGGACCACCTGTTTAGAGACCTGTTCTTGGAACAAACCGACAGGATCTCTGAATTGACGAACACTCTCACACGTCACCCACTCAGCTACTCCTATCTCAGCCCAGCAGGTGGTATTGTGCCTTATACAAGACCATAGACCTACATCCTTGCAGCTGCCTCAGTGCCCTACCTCTCTCAAGGGCAGGCACCTTACTTGCCTTACACACCCACGACCTCAAGCTGAACACGTCATGAGGAGCCAGTCTATCAGCATCCTGTCGGCTAACATTAGAGGTTTCATTACCAATGCTGGAGAGCTCACACAGTTTTGTGAACACTCGACGTCCAGACATGATAGCATGTTGAAACATTTTTGGACGACACGACTCCTGAAAATTTTGCAAGAATTGCTGGCTACACCTCATGGATGAGAAGAGACAGGCAAGGGCAAGTAGGTGGTGTTGCTGTGTGCAACATCACTGTGCCCAGCACATTGATGTTGCCATCCTTACTATCTTGAAATGATGTTTTTGAAGCTATGCATAAACACAAGTACCTTTGCACTGGTATGTGCAATGTACAGACCTCGGTGGCAACACACAGACCCCATCAACTTCCTAATGGAAAATGTGGACTCCTTTCTGCTCCAACACCACTGTCAACATATAAGTGTTGGTGACCTCAACCAACATCTTATACAGAGGGACTTTGATGACCTTCTTGCATTGTTTGACATGAGAAACTTGTTTGATTTCCCTACTCACATCTCTGGCTCCTCCCTTGACCCAGTAGTGAATGATCTGGCAGAAGGTATAGTTACTTGTCAACCCCTCGGCTCTGTTGGATCATCTGACCACAGGGCTGTTTTTACGACACTTAAGATCCCAACAGAACGAGGTGAGGAGTCCACACGCACAACCTGGCAATGGGAAAGAGGTAATTGGCCTGCCCTTTGCTCTGAGCTCGCCACCACCGATTGGAATGCTCTTCTTCAAGGGGATGTTGACAGCCAAGTGAAAGCATTCACTGGACACATCCTTAATTTACAACAAGAACACATCCGTCACCGGCAGTATGTGACGAAGCCTTCAGATCAGCCTTGGTTTGGCTTTCGTTGTAGAGAAGCTGCTACTGCAAAGGACAAGGCATGGCGAAGATATAAGAGACATCCTACCACCTATAACAGGAACTTGCACAGGAAAGCTTGTAGGCATATAGGTGAAGTTCAAAAGTGGGCCGTCGCTAAATGGGAGGTGGACACAAAAAAAAGCTAGCATCAGGTAGAGTAGGCTCCAAAACCTGGTGGTCCCTGTCAAAGACAGACTAGGTTATCTGCTTGATGAACTCATTCCACCTCTAAATCAACAGGATGGGACCACCTCAACTAGTAGCCGAGAGAAAGCGGACCTCTTTGCCTAACATTTTGCTACCAAAATGCAAGTTCCTGATCCAGCAAGGGACCCTCCTTGGCTAGCAGCAAGTACTGTGTCAAAACAGTCAGTGGTGACATTAAGGCAGGAGGAGGTGCATTTCCTTCTTAAATCACTTGACCAAGAAAAGGCTGTGGGCCCAGACAAGTTGAGCCCAAGATTGCTGAGATGTGCAGACTAACTAGAAGCACCTCTATTTCGCATCTTTCATCACTGCCTAGTACAGTGTAAATGGCTTTCTCTGCAGGAAGAGGCAAATGTAGTCCCTCTTCACAAAAAGAAGAGCAGAGCAGAAATCAGCAATTGCAGACTAGTGTCACTCCTGTCAATCACTGGCAAGATCCTTGAGACAATCTCGAGACAAATGAGAGTTTTTTGACTACCACTCACTACTTTGTGACCGTCAATATGGCTTCAGGAAAGGTTACTCTGCTGCTGATCTGTTGTTAAATCTCTCCACTGAATGGCACCAGTCACTGGATGAATCCAAAGTCAGCTGTGTGGTAGCACTGGACATTGCTGGTACTTTCGACCGAGTGTGGCACCAGGGCCTCGGCAAAACTGCAAGCACTGAGAATTACAGGCTCTACGCTACGTCTCCTCAGTGATTACCTTCATGGTAGATCTCCATGGGTAGTTCTCAATGAAACAGAATCAGCAAGACATCTTATTGGAGCAAGTGTTCCACAAGGAAGTGTGGTGGGACCATTGTTATGGAATGTCTACTTCAGTGACCTTCATCTCATCCCAGAATCCCATGCATATGCAGACGACTGTACTCTGACATTGTTATCCAAGAGAAGAAATGCCAGCTGCTCTAAGCTACGTCAGTCACCAGTTAAGAGCTATATCAGCTTGGGGAAACCGATGGCAAGTAACATTTGCACCTGAGAAAACACAAATGATGAGGGTCTCTAGGCACCATGATGGTAATGCCTGAGCAGTAGTAGGTATGAATGAGAGAGTGTTGGTAATTAGGGAAGAAGTCGATATCCTTGGGGTGAAATTTGACTCCAAACTGACCGTGAAGAACCACGTTGTAAATCTTGCAAACAAGGCAGCCAGGAAGCTTACAATACTTCGACGTATCACGCATCTGCTTGACAGTAGGAGTTGCAAGATTCTGTGTGAAGCACAAGTACACTCACACCTTTAGTATGCTCCACTTTCTTGGTTTGCCTGCCCCCCATCCCTCTCATCTACGACTGCTTGACAGAGTAGAGAACAGAGCAATACGTCTCATCTCTCGCCTGGACCCATCCTGGATAGATTTGTCATTTCAGCAGAGCCTTAACACTGGAGGGATGTGGGTGTTATTACTGTTATGTTCAAGGCCAACATTGTCAAAGTACCACACTTGGCTCCACTTCGAGGATAGCGAAAAGCAAACTTTTGTACCACAAGACGGTCAGAAAGCAGCAACTTCACTCTGGCTGTACCCTTCTCCAGAACATCACTTCGTCTGAGATCATTTATCCCCAGGATGACTCAAATATGGAACACGTTCGTACAGCATTATGTCAACGAGATAGCTGATCAGATGAAAATGCTGGCCCACGTGTGTAAGAGGAAGTAATCGGTTGAATTGTAAGAGACAGTGATTGGGTGTGTTATAAGAGGAAATGATTGAGTTGTAAGAGGCAGTGATTGGGTGTATTGTAAGTGGAAATGATTATGTTTTAAGAGGCAGTGATTGGTTGTGTTGTAAGAGGAAATGATTGTATTGTAAGAGGCAGTGATTAGTTGTGATGCAAGAGGCAGTGTTTAGTTGTGCTGTAAGAGGCAGTGATTTTTGTGTTGTAAGAGGCAGTGATTGGTTGTGTTGTAAGACGCAGCGATTGGTTGTGACTTAGGCAGTGACTGGTTGTGTTGTACGAAGCAGTGATTGGTTGTGTTGTAAGAAGCAGTGATTGGTTGTGTTGTAAGAGGCAGTGATTGGTTGTGTTGTAAGAGGCAGTGATTGTGTTGTGAGAGGCAGTGATTGGTTGTGTTGTAAGGGGCAGTGATTGGTTGTGTTGTAAGGGGCAGTGATTGGTTGTGTTGTAAGGTGTGTTGATGCTCGGTTGATTCCGTTGCTTCCCTTAACTCGAGGTACCACAGTTTATTGACCATTTGTTAGCTCCTTGTTGACCATTCGCTAGCTCCTTGTTTTAACCATTCGTTAGCTCCTTGTTTTGACCATTCGTTATCTCCTTGTTGACCATTCGTTAGCTCCTTGTTGATCATTCATTAGCTTCTTGACCATTCGTTGGTTCCTTGTATTTTCTTCAAGGGGCATTTAGATTCCTTGCAGGTCACACAGTCCATACGGTCCATAACTGAACAGAAACTTACACAAAATTATCATGCTTCAGCAGTGAGCAGACACAATAGGTTCGGCAGGTACTACAAGCTCAAACATTTTTTCTTTTCTTTATAATTGCTAGTCATGTTCATTTTGCCATTATTATTGCTTCAGTCACACTCATTTTTTGTTCTAAGCATCTTTCATTAAAGGACATAATTTGTAACAGATGGCCAAAACCTAAAATGAAATTTTTTGGAAATCTAATTGTTACTCTGACAAAAAAAAAATTATAGGGTGTCAAACTGCTGAATGTATCCGAAAGGAAGCACACCAACTAGATACATGTGCAACATATGGATATAGCTGTTTTTGTAAGTGTTTTGCCCTCCAATCACTTCACTTGAGAAAGCCACTGGATGGCGAAACTGCACTAAAATAAAGATGATACACGTGTGTCTAATTAATCATCTTGTCTGTATTGTATCCCACTGATATAGAAATTGTCAGACACAACTTCATGGAATCTTGGTACAGAGGACATCTCCACAACCTACTTGCTACCTTTAGTCCAACTCTTGGGTATGACCTAATTCCACTGGGAAATCTCGCCTACCAGTGACAATGTCTTCGCCTGCTGCATCTCATCTGACTCCAGTATATTTGCGCCAATCTTCTTGCTTGTACTTCAGATTCTTCAAGACAACGGTGCCCGTCACCTGCGCCTCGGCTAAGGGACTGATTACCTCATCTACTGTCTTCTGTATATAATTCTGCAGTCTTCAGATTATGTCCATGTATTGTATTGATAGAGCCACTGGATGGCGAAACGTCTACAAAATATAGATACCCAGATGTTGCACATGTGTTTGCTTCATCAGCTTGTTGGTATTGTGTACCACTGATGTACAAAAACAAACATGACTGAAACAGTAACGAAGGAAAAACTGTACATAATTGATGCAGTAATAAAGAAATACGTTTGAATCTGTAATACCCTTAAAAGTGAAAATGTTCCACCGCCTGTATTCATCTATATTTTTTACATATTCTTCGTTATGGTTTATATAATAAGTTACCGCACAAATGATTTCTTTTGCAGTTTTGTTACGGGTCAAACCACGGATTAACTGGACTAATAAAGGTTAGAAAAGAGGTCTGCATGCATATGATTTACTCCTTTTAGGCTTGATTAGCATGTTTTATGTAGCTTACCACGAGCCAGTTGTGCTGGAAGAACAGTGGTTATAGAGAGAGTGGAGTGATAACATTGGGATGGTAATAAATGGTAAACACAAGCTTGTGAGGCAGTAAGGTGATAACCTGGGGATGGTAATAACAAGTGATGAACACAAGCTTCTGAGGCAGTAAGGTGATAACATGGGGACGGTAATAACAAGTGATGAACACAAGCTTCTGAGGCAGTAAGGTGATAACATGGGGACGGTAATAACAAGTGATGAACACAAGCTTCTGAGGCAGTAAGGTGATAACATGGGGACGGTAATAACAAGTGATGAACACAAGCTTCTGAGGCAGTAAGGTGATAACATGGGGACGGTAATAACAAGTGATGAACACAAGCTTCTGAGGCAGTAAGGTGATAACATGGGGACGGTAATAACAAGTGATGAACACAAGCTTCTGAGGCAGTAAGGTGATAACATGGGGACGGTAATAACAAGTGATGAACACAAGCTTCTGAGGCAGTAAGGTGATAACATGGGGACGGTAATAACAAGTGATGAACACAAGCTTCTGAGGCAGTAAGGTGATAACATGGGGATGGTAATAACAAGTGATGAACACAACCTTGAGAGGCAGAAGGGTGATAACATAGGGTGGTAATAACAAAAGCTGAACACAACCTTGAGAGGCAGTAAGGTGATAACATGGGGATGGTAATAAAAGAAAATGCGCCTGGCATGGGAATCTTTTCAGAGAGTTCTTGAGCACTTCTTTAATTAACATTTCTGCGAGGTTCATTTGATGGCCGCGGGGCTCAGGGCGCCAGGTCACTAGAGAGCAACGGTAATGTATTATTTAATTTTCTTTGGTTCCTGATTATTAAAGAAATTAGAAGCATGAGAATTGGTGAGATTTTGCGATGGTGATCCGAGTAGTCTGGTGAGGGTGAGTGCTCTGGTCTCGTGTATTATGAGGAAGTGATGGTAATGCTGTGAGTAGCTTGGTGAACCTGGTGCTCTGGTCTCGTGTATTATGAGGAAGTGACGGTAATGGTGTGAGTAGCTTGGTGAACCTGGTGCTCTGGTCTCGTGTATTATGAGGAAGTGATGGTAATGATGTGAGTAGCTTGGTGAACCTGGTGCTCTGGTCCCGTGTATTATGAGGAAGTGATGGTAATGGTGTGAGTAGCTTGGTGAACCTGGTGCTCTGGTCTCGTGTATTATGAGGAAGTGACGGTAATGGTGTGAGTAGCTTGGTGAACCTGGTGCTCTGGTCCCGTGTATTATGAGGAAGTGACGGTAATGGTGTGAGTAGCTTGGTGAACCTGGTGCTCTGGTCTCGTGTATTATGAGGAAGTGATGGTAATGGTGTGAGTAGCTTGGTGAACCTGGTGCTCTGGTCTCGTGTATTATGAGGAAGTGACGGTAATGGTGTGAGTAGCTTGGTGAACCTGGTGCTCTGGTCTCGTGTATTATGAGGAAGTGATGGTAATGGTGTGAGTAGCTTGGTGAACCTGGTGCTCTGGTCTCGTGTATTATGAGGAAGTGACGGTAATGGTGTGAGTAGCTTGGTGAACCTGGTGCTCTGGTCTCGTGTATTATCAGCGTAAATATTTTAATTTGAAGGTAAGAATTCTCTGGCAGAACAATTTTTTATCGACTGTATACAATTACATGTCGTGCATAATAGTTATGATAATCATCACCCTCATGTCTTTATTTGTAATACTTTACACTTACTGCTCTGAAACTTTTAAAAGTTATTATAAATCAAATTGCTGCACACCCCAACAGCAGCAAACAAAAACAAACAACAACGAACAACAACAATCAACAATAACAAACTGCTAAAACCATAATAATAATAAACATCCACCACCCCAACCACCACTCACTGCCTCTCACCACCACCCTGACCACCACTCACTGCCTCTCACCACCACCCTGACCACCACTCACTGCCTCTCACCACCACCCTGACCACCACTCACTGCCTCTCACCACCACCCTGACCACCACTCACTGCCTCTCACCACCACCCTGACCACCACTCACTGCCTCTCACCACCACCCTGACCACCACTCACTGCCTCTCACCACCACCCCAACCACCACTCACTGCCTCTCACCACCACCCCAACCACCACTCACTGCCTCTCACCACCACCCCAACCACCACCCTGACCACCACTGACTGCCTCTCACCACCACCCCAACCACCACTCACTGCCTCTCACCACCACCCCAACCACCACTCACTGCCTCTCACCACCACCCTGACCACCACTCACTGCCTCTCACCACCACCCTGACCACCACTCACTGCCTCTCACCACCACCCCAACCACCACTCCTCTCACCACCACCCGCACCACCACTCACTGCCTCTCACCACCACCCCCACCACCACTCACTGCCTCTCACCACCACCCTGACCACCACTCACTGCCTCTCACCACCACCCTGACCACCACTCACTGCCTCTCACCACCACCCCAACCACCACTCACTGCCTCTCACCACCACCCTGACCACCACTCACTGCCTCTCACTACCACCCCAACCACCACTCACTGCCTCTCACCACCACCCTGACCACCACTCACTGCCTCTCACCACCACCCTGACCACCACTCACTGCCTCTCACCACCACCCCAACCACCACTCACTGCCTCTCACCACCACCCTGACCACCACTCACTGCCTCTCACCACCACCCCAACCACCACTCACTGCCTCTCACCACCACCCTGACCACCACTCACTGCCTCTCACCACCACCCCAACCACCACTCACTGCCTCTCACCACCACCCTGACCACCACTCACTGCCTCTCACCACCACCCCAACCACCACTCACTGCCTCTCACCACCACCCCAACCACCACTCACTGCCTCTCACCACCACCCTGACCACCACTCACTGCCTCTCACCACCACCCTGACCACCAATCACTGCCTCTCACCACCACCCTGACCACCACTCACTGCCTCTCACCACCACCCTGACCACCACTCACTGCCTCTCACCACCACCCCAACCACCACTCACTGCCTCTCACCACCACCCTGACCACCACTCACTGCCTCTCACCACCACCCCAACCACCACTCACTGTCTCTCACCACCACCCTGACCACCACTCACTGCCTCTGACCACCACTTACTGCCTCTCACCACCACCCCAACCACCACTCACTGCCTCTCACCACCACCCTCACCACCACTCACTGCCTCTCACCACCACCCTCACCACCACTCACTGCCTCTCACCACCCTGACCACCACTCACTGCCTCTCACCACCCTGACCACCACTCACTGCCTCTCACCACCACCCTGACCACCACTCACTGCCTCTCACCACCACCCTGACCACCACTCACTGCCTCTCACCACCCTCACCACCACTCACTGCCTCTCACCACCACCCCAACCACCACTCACTGCCTCTCACCACCACCCCAACCACCACTCACTGCCTCTCACCACCCCAACCACCACTCACTGCCTCTCACCACCACCCTGACCACCACTCACTGCCTCTCACCACCACCCTCACCACCACTCACTGCCTCTCACCACCACCCCAACCACCACTCACTGCCTCTCACCACCACCCCAACCACCACTCACTGCCTCTCACCACCCCAACCACCACTCACTGCCTCTCACCACCACCCCAACCACCACTCACTGCCTCTCACCACCACCCTGACCACCACTCACTGCCTCTCACTACCACCCTGACCACCACTTACTGCCTCTCACCACCACCCTGACCACCACTCACTGCCTCTCACCACCACCCTGACCACTCACTGCCTCTCACCACCACCCTGACCACCACTCACTGCCTCTCACCACCACCCTGACCACCACTCACTGCCTCTCACCACCACCCTCACCACCACTTACTGCCTCTCACCACCACCCTCACCACCACTCACTGCCTCTCACCACCACCCTCACCACCACTCACTGCCTCTCACCACCCTGACCACCACTCACTGCCTCTCACCACCACCCTGACCACCACTCACTGCCTCTCGCCACCAGCCTGACCACCACTCACTGCCTCTCACCACCACCCTAAGTACCACTCACTGCCTCTCACCACCACCCTAACCACTCACTGCCTCTCACCACCACTCACTGCCTCTCACCACCACCCTAACCACCACTGCCTCTCACCACCACCCTAACCACCACTCACTGCCTCCACCCTAACCTCCACTACTGCCTCTCACCACCACCTTGACCACCACTCACTGCCTCTCACCACCACCCTAACCACCACTCACTGCCTCTCGCCACCACCCTGACCACTCACTGCCTCTCATCACCACCCTAACCACCACTCACTGGGTTTCACCACCACTCACTGCCTCTCACCACCACCCTAACCACCACTCACTGCCTCTCACCACCCTGACCACCTCTCACTGCCTCTCACCACTACCCTAACCAATCACTGGCTCTCACCACCACTCATTGCCTCTCACCACTACCCTAACCACCACTCACTGCCTCTCACCACCATAACCACCACTCACTGCCTCTCACGACCACCCTAACCACCACTCACTGCCTCTTACAACCACCCACTACCGTTCACCCTAACCACCACCCACTACCGTTCACCACCCTAACCACCACCCACTACCGTTCACCACCCTAACCACCACCCACTACCGTTCACCCCACCACCACCCACTACCGTTCACCACCCTAACCCCCACCCACTACTGTTCACCCTAACCACCACCTACTACCGTTCACCGTAACCACCACCCACTACCGTTCACCCCACCACCACCCACTACCGTTTACCACCCTAACCACCATCCACTAACGTTCACCACCCTAACCACCACCCACTTCCGTTCACCACCCTAACCACCACCTACTACCGTTCACCACCCTAACCACCACCCACCCCCGTTCACCCCCACCACCACCCACTAACGTTCACCACCATCCACCACTACCTCCGCCTCCTCGACCTCCTCCTCCTTCCTTTAACAAACTTCTGGTAACCAGTTTTAGTAAGTATAATTTAGAAACATGGTATCTCGTATTAACTTTTATTGTACATTCAATAATAATAGCATTTCTCCCATTACATATTCATTGTTGATTCTTTTTAAATCTTGTAAATAAGTTTGAGCATTATATTGTGTGCTACGAGTAGCATCTAGCAGTGAGTATAACATTAATAAGAACATAAGAAAGAAGGAACATTGCAACAGGCCTACTGGCCCATGCGAGGCAGGTCCAATTCTCCTACCCCCTTAAGCTCACATTTATGTTTAATATAGCACATAGGTGTCTAAGATGTAGAGTAAGTATACACCAAGAAATAAATGAACTACGAAAAAGAGAACAAGTCGCCGCCAACTCGATTAAAGTTGCCATCACAGAATGTGCGCGGCTTTAATAATTAGTGCGCGGCGCTTGATGGCGTCTTGTGCGTCCGCTCAGGCGCACACCTTGCAGGGTACACTGTCTTGTGCGTCCGCTCAGGCGCACACCTTGCACGGTACACTGACCGCCAACTGTGCTGACAACCTCCTCAAAAAACTATTTTGGACATTGTTTTCATTTATTGGTTTGCCAGAAGAGAAGTGAGTAAATCACTGCAGCATTAAACATTTTACAACATTTTACAATTAGAGGTAATGATTTTGTGTTCATACCACATAAATTACACGGAAGCCAAGCGTCAGTGCTCAGTGTGAATGCCAAACAAAAAGTTTAACAGTGCTTAAAACAAAGAATATACAGTAGACCATTATACTGCAGCTGTGATTCGTACATTGGACTACGTGCGACCAGCAGTAACAGCCTGGCTGATCAGGTCCTGATCCACCGGGAGGCCTGGCCAAAGACAGGGTCGCGGGGGCGTTGACCCTCGGAACATACTCCAGACTCCAGGTAGCATATAAGGAATTTTATCATTGTTGTGGTTGAGTTTTCCACTGGTACTTCTCCCCGTCCCCTTCACTAGGGGGATGCCTCTGTGACCCCAGGGGTCACCGTGACCGTTGTCACTTATCAAGTGAGGAAGATAGGGAAAGATGGGGAAGGGGTTGTCTAACGGCTTCTCCCACCTCTGGAGAAGTCAAGTCGTCAACGACTTGACGTCAAGAAATGAGATCTTGTCTCGTTAGGTCTTACGACCTCAAATTTATGAATATCTCAGTGACTGACATTCTCACATATCAGGAGCGCTCAATTAACAAGGCTGGGCACGTGAAAGCCTAAGGAGAGGTTGGTTATGAGAATAACCTGCCTAGCATTGGCCAGTAGGCCTACTGATGTAGGTGATTGTTGCTCACCATCTTTTGTGAGGCAGTCTTGCTCAGACTGCACACCGTATACAAAGCGGTATTGATTAAAATAGGAGTCTCAGACTTGGTCAGTTGTGTGTCATCCGCGTGTAGTAAGAACCCACGGAGATAGCCGTACATTTCACCAGTGACTAAGTGTGATGGACTTCTCTGCCTGGTAATGGATCAGGCACCAGGTGTCATTGAAGACATCAGATTGGTGAATAACCAGTAGTCAGTATGTTTGGAAGTGGAATGAAATACCGACATAATGGAAAAATAAACTTATAACCAGTATAATGTGATCCTTTATTGACAACGTTTCGCCCACACAGTGGGCTTTATCAAGTCGTGTAAGAATGGTATATAATACCGACAAGATGAAATTAAGACACATGTGCAACATCTGGGTATCTTTATTGTAGACGTTTCGCCATCCAGTGGCTGTATCAATACAAATTCTAGGACATAACTTGAAGACAGTAGAACTATGTACAGAAGATGAGGTAATCAGTCCCTCAACCTAGGAGTAGGTGCGAAGAGCACCATAGTCGTGGAGATTTTGAAGCAGAAGAAAGGAGCCTGGCGCTTATATAGTAACGTCAGGTGTAGCAGACGAGGGCATAGTTACTGGTAGGCGGGATTCCCCAGTGGAAGTAGGTCCTTCCCAAAGAGATGGGTTAGTTGTAGTAGTAGTTGTCGTAGCCGTGAAGGTTATGTACATGTCCTCAGAATCAAGATTCCATGATGTTGCAGTGTCTGACAAGTTGTGTAAGAATGGTATATAATACCGACAAGATGAAATTAAGACACAAGTGCAACATCTGGGTATCTTACACAACTTGTCAGACACTGCAACATCATGGAATCTTGATTCTGAGGACATGTACATAACCTTCACGGCTACGACAACTACTACTACAACTAACCCATCTCTTTGGGAAGGACCTACTTCCACTGGGGAATCCCGCCTACCAGTGAATTTGCCCTCGTCTGCTTCACCTGACGTTACTATATAAGCGCCAGGATTCTTTCTTCTGCTTCAAAATCTCCACGACTATGGTGCTCTTCGCACCTACTCCTAGGTTGAGGGACTGATTACCTCATCTTCTGTACATAGTTCTACTGTCTTCAAGTTATGTCCTAGAATTTGTATTGATACAGCCACTGGATGGCGAAACGTCTACAATAAAGATACCCAGATGTTGCACATGTGTCTTAATTTTATCAAGTCACAAACAGATCTACCTGGGTGAAAGGTACGTGAGTATTTATAGGATGGAGTCAGGTGGAGAATGCTTCGTAGGTTGGGTCTGAAGCTGCATGTGACAATCTTCCGAGTAGAGTGATAGAGGCTAGGACCTTGGGTAGCTTTAAAAAGAGATTGGACAAGTATATGAGTAAACTTTCTGCAGTGTTCCTCCATTCTTGTTATGTGGGATAACGATGAAGAAATTTCTATGTTGTCAGAAGCCCGGCTGCGAGAGTAGAACCCTGTAAATCAGTCACAAGTATGTTTAACATATTTATATAGTATTCACATGTTTTATTAGCACTGGTATTTAAAGAAAGGGCAATAATTTGCAGAAACTGGCATTAAAACATAGAAGTTGCACATTGGTGAATATTGGTAATAAAATTAAAGAGCCCTATTTAGTTGAGTGTTTCTGTAAAGCATTGGCGGTCTGTGGGGGCATGCCTGTCCTACCTTCATTTTCTAAACAGGATTGCTAATTATAAAACTACACTACGCTTCATTCCAAAACGGACTGAAACTCCATCCAATTTGATTTTAAAATCTGTGTGATAGCAGTTTTATTCTAAACACCGTAATGTGTTATTTTGTTTTTTTATCCTTCCCCGTTCTGCTGTAACTTGGGTACTAGTCTCTCGTTGATGACTGGTAACTCCAGAATGATAAATAATGAAATGAGAAACTTTCTGATTGAGATGCAGTGGGAAAGAGAAGCGGAAGGCAAAGATGTACACGATAGGATGGAGGTAATAGAGACAGGAGGCAAAGGAATATTTGTCCAAACGTGAAGAAAAGAAACATGCAGAAAAAGTCCATGGTTGAAGTAGGAATAGAGAGGGGCCAAGGAGAGAAGCAAGACTGCTTGGAAGAAATAGAGCAAATCAAACCGCAGTAAACCAGGAAGCAAGAAGGAGAGCAAAAAATGAATACACGAGAACAAGAACGTTATTTTAAAAATGATATAGCATCAAAAGCCAAAACAGAACCCAAGTAACCCCACAGCCACTTAAAAAAGACAGCTGTGAAGGACCAAGTGATAGGCTGAAGAAGGATGATGGGATGCTGACGAAGAATGACAGAGAAGGATGCGAAGAACTTAGAAGGGGTAAGAGAGTCTTTACAGAATCAGGTGGCGAGTTACCAGAATGCTCTGTTGTCAGACTAGATCAACAGGTGCTACAAAGCATCAGCACAACCATTTACTTCCAGCACAACAAAAGAAGTGATGAGACTACAAAGTGAGCTTGATGTAACAAAATCCATGGGGCCAGACAACAGATCTCCATGGATGCTGAGAGGATCAGAACCACTGTGACCCATTAGCAAAGGTATTCCACTAGCTAAGATATTCCATTCAGGACAGGCGCCAAAAAAAAAAAATGAAAAAAAAAACAAATGTATAAAAAAGCATTAACCTACAGGCCGGTATATTTTATGCATAATACAAATGTTCTGGAGACGATGGTAAAAAAAAAAAAAATATTGGAGCACTTGAAGAGAGGATTCCTTACAGAAAACCAGCCTGGATTTAGATATGGAAAAATCTTAGTCTTACTGATTTGCTGGAGTTCCAAGACAGATTCAGAGAAAAAACAAGAAAGACAGGGCAGAGCGGATCGCATATTAGACTGCAGAAAACAATTTTACACTACCATACTATGTATGATAGGAGGCTGTTGAATAGTTTTGGGCCCCTTACACTTTTTATATTGCCTCTCAGTGTTCGCACGGCACTCCTGCTTTTCGTTGGGGGTATATTGCACCGTTTGCAGAGTCTATTGTTTTCGTATCAAGTGGTTTCTATGTATAGATTTGGGACCAGTCCCTTTAGGATTTTCCGTGTGCAAATTATTATGGATCTTTCTCGTTTTAATTCCAAGGAGTACAGGTCAATGGGCTTCAAACGTTCCCTGTAATTATAATGCTTGACAGAACTTATACGTGCAAAGAAAGTTCTCTTTACATTATCTACATCTGAAATTTTGGCTGCCTTAAAAGGTTTTGTACTGTTCAGTAGTATTCCAGCCTAGATAGAACAAGGGCTTAAAGAGAATTATCGCTGGCTTGGTATCCCTTGCTTTGAAGGTTCTCACTATCCATTCTATTATTTTCCTCGTGGTTGTGATAATAACACTGTTGTGATTCTTGAACATAAGAATATACGAAAGACGGAGCACTGCAGCAGGCCTACTGGCCCATGCTAGCCAAGTCCAAGTCACATCCACCCACATTAGCTTTTCATTCGACTGTGTGATTAGATTTTTTTTTTTTACTCAGTTCTAGCTTTTATTTTCTGAAGTTTACCATAACGGAATACGTAATTTAAATTTGTCCTCATTCGACATCATATTGCTTTCTGTAGCTCCCTGGAAAACTTCGTTTATATCTGCTTGGAGATTTATAGTGTTTCCAATTGATGACACTCGTGCAGATTCTAGTGTCGTCTGTAAAGAATGATACACTGGTACGATTTACGTCTCTGTCACTTATGAGGAGGAGAGCGTTTCTTTGTGACAACCTGTGACTTAACTCTGCTAGTACTCCATGTATTCTATTGATTAGAAGTTAAAAATCCATCTACCCATTTTTCTAGTTATTACTTTTAAACCCATGTTGTGTGCTATTACACCATGATCGGTCTTGTCGAAGGTTTTTGCGGAGTTTGTGTATACTGCATCTGCATTCTGTTTATCTTACAGTAATTGCAAGGTTAGGTAAGGTTCGTCAGGAAGAAGGATAAGTGTTTCCTGATTATCAAAAGCGCCGTTGGCGCTTTAGATCATCTGACCGAGCCCTTCCGCTGGCTTATCGGTCTACCCCTTTAAAAATTATGGTCATAATTATAAAGTATTGCAAGAGTCAGGGGCGACCTGCTGTAAACCCATTTTGTGTTAGTGTTGGCAGAATTACTGACAATATGTTAGGTAAAAGGACACAGATGCAACTAATGTGACATTTTATTGTGGCAACGTTTCGCTCTCCAGGAGATTTATCAAACTGTTTCACTCGTGTCCTTTTACCTAACAAACCCATTCTGCCGTGGGTTGTGAAATTGTCGGGAATCCAGGTACTTGGCAGTCTAGCTTCTCAGAACCCTTTCAGAGATTTTTTGTAATGTGGGATGTTAGTGCTGTTGGTCTATAATTCTTTTCTATTTCCTTTCCTGCTATATTTGTGGAGTGGGGCCATGTCTGTTGTTTTTAATGACTGTGGGATGACCCCCCGTGTCTTCATAGAATTAAGGTATGTGATATGTGTTTCTTGCAGTTAATGAGGAACACGGAGTTGCAAGAGTCTGGGCCTGGGGCAGAGTACATAGGCATGGTATCAGTGGCTTTTTCAAAATTCAGAGGTGTTATGGTTGTGTCGAAAATTTTGGAGATATTGCCAAGGTTTTGTCCTGGGTTTGGTATAGAAGAAATATTTTTAACTTCTTTTAATTTCATTAGCTGTATTGAGCTCCCGTGTCTCTCCTGGACTCTGTTATTTCATTTAACTTGAGTTTAGTCTTTTCTGTTTCCCTATCCAGTGCTTCCTTCCGCATTTCAGATAGTCTAGTATCCTCGAGGAGTTCATTGATTCTTTACCGTTGCCAGTAAAGAGTCTGTCTGTCTGTCTGTCTGTCTCTCTCTGTCTCTGTCTCTGTCTCTGTCTCTGTCTCTGTCTCTGTCTCTGTCTCTCTCTCTCTCTCTCTCTCTCTCTCTCTCTCTCTCTCTCTCTCTCACACACAGGGTTTGACAAGGTTAGGTCAAGGATCCCTAGCTTTATTGACAAGCTATTTACAGGTTAAGGATTCCTAACTTTATTGACAAGCTAAGAGCTGTTACCTACATCAGCTCATTTGAAAGCATTTTTATCGTTATGAAACATACAAGTAAGGAACAGGATGAAGTTGGAGCCATCTGTGGGCCAGCATTTTCATTTGATCAACTGACTTTATCTCGTTGACATCATAATGCTGTACAAATGTATTCCAGACTCGAGTCATCCTGGGGATAAATGATGTCATATGCAGTGATGTTCTGGAGAAGGGTACATCCAGGGTGAAGTTGTTGCTTTCTACCCGTCTTGTGGTATAGAAGCTTGCTTCATGCTGTCCTCGAAGTGGATCCAATTGTAATACTTTGACAATATTGGCCTTGTACATAACAGTAAGGCCACCCACATCCCTCCTGTGTTGAAGGCTCTGCTGAAATGACAGATCTATCCAGGATGGGTCCAGGCGAGAGATGAGACGTCTTGCTCTGTTCCCTACTCTGTCAAGCAGTCGCAGATGAGGGGGAAGGGGGGTAGGCAAACCAAGAAAGTGGAGCATAGTCAAAGTGTGAACGTACTTGTGCCTCATACAGAATCTCAATCTCTCTTTCTCTCCTTTTATTCCTTTTCCTTAGTGGAATGTACCTTGAGCATACCTTTAGTGCCTCAAAGCTCATCCTTTCTAGACACTGGTTCAGATGCATGTATTTAAAATATCTTGCCAGCATGGTGGAGGCAAACTCAATGCAACTAAGAGGCCAGAAGTCAGTAATGACGATGACGGTAGTCTAAGAGGTGGGGCCAGACCTCAAGTCCCAGATTCGGTAATTACAGCTAGGTGAGTACATTTTGCATTACCACTCTCTCTCCGTTTTGGTGCGTCTTACGACGTTTAAAACGGTATAAAATATCGACAGATTGATTAGACACAAGTGCCGTAGTTGGGTATCTTTGTTGTTGAGACTTCTCCTACACAGTAGACTTTTGCAGTCAAATACAGAGGCAGCAGGTGTAGTAGTGAAATGAAAATGATGCACCAGTCTATCAATCTTGGAGAAATAGTATTTGAGGCGGTCAGTCCCTCATCTCCATGGAGCTAAACTCTTCTCCAGGCTGAGGGACTAAACACCTCCAATACTGTTTCAACAAGGTTGATAGACTGATTGCATCATTTCCATTTCATTACTACACCTGTTGCCTCTGTATTTGACTAAAGCTTTTTATGTAGGCGAAACGTTACAACAATAAAGATACCCAACTGTTGCAGATGTATCTTAATCATCAACATCTTCCTGATAAGTATATTCAGCTTCCCATCCTCCGCCCTCCCTCACCGTGGCTGTCTAGTGTGAAGAATTACTCTTTGAACCCGCAACCAACTTAGGTCTCTATACCAGAAGTCCTCAAATTACCCGAAACTGACTTCATCTCTAAGAGCTGAATCATTCGCTTGCATTTCTGGCCCTCGCAGATCCTTCCCGAGAGGATTGAATTCTCCCAACTTCTCGCTTCTCACCGGCTTAAAATATTTATGGGGGGATGAGTGAGTGTGCAGTCCTTGATACAACTTCCTGGTTTTTAAATCTCCTTGAGTTTTTAAATCCCTCAGTTTTTAAATCCCTCAGTTTTTAAATCACTTTGGTTTTAAATTCCCGGAGCTTTTATATCCCCGAAGCCTTTAAATCCCCATCATCTGTTCTCTCAGTCTAATTGTATGTTGTAATATTTGTGTGGCCGAATTTTTTATACGAGATGTGTTATTTTTTTTTGCTTCTCCGTGTGTGACGTGTGGGTTAAACAAATTACTGGACATAATGTAGCGTGTATGATGCAGCTTGTGGTGTGAGGTGTAGTAATGATGGTGTGTCGTGTTGTTGCTCTCATTATCATCAACTCAGTGTGTAAACTCCGCGTACAGTTTAAGCTTTGTGTATTAATTATTTAGTGTTGAATATATGTGTTTGTGTGTGCGTACGTGTGCGCGCGCGCGAGCGACCAGCGTATGTTTGCGGCGGGTAAGATTCCCATCTCTAAACTCCATCAACCAACATTACTTGTTTCGTGCCTTATTATTATTATTATTGTTAATATTATTATTATTAATATTATTACAGCATTGCAAGGTGTTTGTATTCATCACTTTAACATCCAGTTTCCTACAGATCGTGGCCCATATACATGTAGCTGCGTATTGCAGTTTTGGTCTAACGTATGCTGCACTCATTTATTAAGCAGAATTTCACCATACATCTGAAAGCTATTTTAAAAATGTGTACTCGCCTAGTTGCTTGCAGGAGACGAAGTGATATCTTGTGGCCCGGCTTCCTAACAACTGTCATCTAGCTTTACTGGTTCTTGACCTCCAGAACTGGATCATACTTTGAGTGACAACTATGCATGTTGGTGTTTACCTTTATCACCCCTTCGTATCGCTCCTTCTGCTTACTCTGACAACGTATTTCCTTACGTTCCTGTGGTTCGTCTACGTGTGGACTTCCATCTTTGAATCCTGGCTGCCTCTTCTCGTACATAGACTATTTGCTCCTGTCTACTTTGCCTTGTTCCTGAGTTGCTTTTACAACATACCTCCAGTAAGGGACCCATGAGTACATTGACAGAAAACTCAGTAAATGTAAAGGGACCACGACTCTTCTACACCCTCACTTCATACATAAGGGGAATTACCACCAGATCCCTGTTTTCAAGAAGAAACTCGATAGGTACCTCAAATCACTTCCTGATCAGCCAGGTTGTGGTGTATACAATGGGCTGCGGGTGTCGGGCACCAACAACCTGATCGATCAGGCTAGCAGCCATGAGGCCTGGTCTGAGACAAGGCTGCTGGGGCTGTGACCTCCGGAAGCGACCCCAGGTTACCTGAGGTCGCTTCTGTGTAACCCATCATTTCGGGTACCAGTCTTTGGATCCTAGTTTTATTAAATACTCGTGAAGATACTGGCTGTACGCTAGTCTTGTATATTCATAGATCAGCAGAAGAGTGTGTTTTGAATAATGTTTTAAATGAACCTTGTTCAGGTTTCTGAAAAAAAAAAATTTAGTTGCCTAGTTTTCGTATTTCGCTACAGACTTTATGCGATTGTTAAATACTTCTGTGATATTTCTTGGTGTGATGATTGTTGACAGATTTTTATCCTTGTGTTTTGTCTGGAACGTCGCATATCTCATGTTGTATTCCGTGACCGTTCTCACTCCCTCACGTATTATCATTGTTTATAGATTATCAGAAATAAATTGTTTAGCCACGTTCTTGGTCACGTTTACAGCCAGTTCAAGTCCTCTCCGCTTGTTATCTCTTTCATTAGTTTCACATCATCAGCAGAGAGACGAGCCTGGCCCAAAGCCGGGCTCTGGGAATAGAAAAATTCTCGAAACTCATAAGAGGTAAAGGTTGATTCGATTTTAATACAGCGTGTCATATATGCATCTCTGAGCCTTTAAAAAAATGTGTAAAACAAAATAAAATCTTAAAATACTGTTGGAAGAGATTAGTATTCAGAGCTGCTGATGTTGATTTTTGATGTTGAATAATTTGCATATTCACTACGAGTGGGGGGGGGGGTGCGCCTGTCTGCGGGAGCAGCTCCGTCACCTTCACTGTTGCTGGAAGGAGAAAGACAGAAAATGTGTGTGTGTGTGTGTGTGTGTGTGTGTGTGTGTGTGTGTGTGTGTGTATATGTGTGTGTGTGTACTCGCCTAATTGTGCTTGCAGGGGTTGAGCCATAGCTCCGCGCGCGCGCATGTGTGCGCGTTTGTGCGTGTGCACCACTCCTGTTGCTTTAGTTTGTGAGTGGAGGAAGAGGAAAAGCTTTTGTGTGTAAATAATTGTTAAACAGTTTATTGGATAGACTGCTGAATGACCTTTAGGTTCCAGCGCTCTGTAAATTTTAAAGCTTCCTCCCGTTGTTTACATATTGATGGTTTTGAGCATCATTTCCCTCGCTGTCTGGCTTCAGACCAGGTTCCAGATTAATTGCCTGGTTAGTCAAGCTGTTAGTGTTTGCTGTACCCAGTCCAACCTAAGTACAGAAGAATTGTTGATCCGGAGCTGCGTAGAGTAACTTTTTCTATAAACACTTCTCTTAGTGTCATGTGGGAGTTCGTATGCTGGAATTGGGTAAAATCACAAACTTCGAATGGATGGTAACTTTATTATTATGGGTACTAGGGAGGACCGCCAAGCCTGGCCTGCCGTCTATGCTACCCTGCTCTCAAATACTATCGTGCCCAGAGGGCGAGCGACATTCAAACAACATGCTTGGTCAGCAGAATTCTCAGTAGTAGTACCAGTTCCTAGTAACCAGTTACCAGTAATCAGTGTACCAGTAGATGACTCACTACCAACCGTCTCTGTGAATCACTGACTGTTATGTTGCTGCTGACCATAGCATGATTTCAAACACCGCTCACCCTGTAGACACTTGTGGGTCAGTCGAAGATAGGGAGCAGAGAGAGGCAGGTCGGCTGTTGGCGCTTCCCATACTTCCCGTTATATATTATACGTACTACCAGCCTACGTGAGTATTCTTACCCCATCCACGTTATCGAAAACCCACATGACAGAATGACTCAGGGTCAGTGATCACGTAAGGGGAGATGGTGAATCAATAACGGTTGATATGAGTCACTGTGACACTACTGGTAACTGAGACTACTGAGAATGGGTCACTACCTTAGTGGCCCAGTCTCAGATCAGACATCCTGGTTATCGCCTTGATCATTCAAGCTGTTGGAGCAGGCTGCACGCAGTCTATCGTGGGGTCGGGTACCACAGTCCAGCTGATCAGGAACTGACTTCAGTAGGTTGCCAAGTTTCTTCTTGAAGACAGCACTGGGTCGTTTGGTAATTCTCCTTATGTATGAAGGGAGAGAGTTGAAAAGTCTTGGTTTCTTTACATCTAGTGTACTCATCGCACCTGGGCATATTTTGCATCGTCTGCCGAGCCCCTGCTGTCCTGTTGAGCTGTTTCGGTGTGATGATTTGGGACTAATCCCTCTAAAATTTTCCAGATGTAAATTATGACATCTTTTTCGTCAACGTTCTTGGGAGTACATCTGGAGGACATTAGGCCTTCTCTATATTTTAGGTGCTTGACTGAATGTAAAGGAGCGATGAAGGTTCTCTGTGAACTGTCCAGACTACAGTTTCGCATGCCTTAGAAGGGATTGTTACAGTAGGGTACAGCAATATTCCGGAATCGTCATTATTGGCAAGAGTTCTTGATATGAGGATCTGGAGCTTATTTAGGATCTGTTTACTCCCCCTGCCCCTGGTTTATATAATTATATATATATATATATATATATATATATATATATATATATATATATATATATATATATATATATATATATATATATATATATATATTAATGTGTGTGCAGAACAACCACTGTGAAAAAATAGTGAGCTTCCAAGCACTTTCATGATCTCTCACATTATGACAGGTTCTTGATAATGTGAGAAATCACGAAAGCGCTTGTATATATATATATATATATATATATATATATATATATATATATATATATATATATATATATATATATATATATATATATATATATATATTATTAACACACTGGCCGATTCCCACCAAGGCAGGGTGGCCCGAAAAAGAAAAACTTTCACCATCATTCACTCCATCACTGTCTTGCCAGGAGGATGCTTTACACTACAGTTTTTAAACTGCAACATTAACACCCCTCCTTCAGAGTGCAGGCACTGTACTTCCCATCTCCAGGACTCAAGTCCGGCCTGCCGGTTTCCCTGAACCCCTTCATAAATGTTACTTTGCTCACACTCCAACAGCACGTCAAGTATTAAAAACCATTTGTCTACATTCACTCCTATCAAACACGCTCACGCATGCCTGCTTTAAGTCCAAGCCCCTCGCACACAAAACCTCCTTTACCCCCTCCCTCCAACCTTTCCTAGGCCAACCCCTACCCCGCCTTCCTTCCACTACAGACTGATACACTCTTGAAGTCATTCTGTTTCGCTCCATTCTCTCTACATGTCCGAACCACCTCAACCCTTCCTCAGCCCTCTGGACAACAGTTTTAGTAATCCCGCACCTCCTCCTAACTTCCAAACTACGAATTCTCTGCATTATATTCACTCCACACATAATGCAGAGAATTCGTAGTTTGGAAGTTAGGAGAAGGTGCGGGATTACCAAAACTGTTGTCCAGAGGGCTGAGGAAGGGTTGTTGAGGTGGTTCGGACATGTAGAGAGAATGGAGCGAAACAGAATGACTTCAAGAGTGTATCAGTCTGTAGTGGAAGGAAGGCGGGGTAGGGGTCGGCCTAGGATATGTGTATATATATATATATATATATATATATATATATATATATATATATATATATATATATATATATATATATATATATATATATATATATATTGTTGACTTAAATTGAAACGCTCTTCTTGCTGAATAATAAGGCAAGCAAAAATTTGTGTATGCCATAATTTCGCACAAAATCATTCTGAAACTAACGAAAAAATATATTTCATTGTGTTAAATATTATATTATTGTAAACTCATCTAAAATGTATTTAGTTGGATTAGGCTAAATTAAATTGCGCTTGTTATAATAAGGTTAGGTACGTTTTCTAATGTTCTTTTGGTAAAAAATTATGAATTTCTACATTAACATAAATGAAAAATATACATCTTAAATGTACAAGAGAAAATTTTAGAAAGGACTTAATTTTAAATGAGTTCTTGCTAATTGACCAGTTTTACCTATTCGTACACATACAACAGCCCTAGTGTCTAATCGACATGTGCCTAGGACAAAACGGCAACTAACACACACACACACACACACACACACACACACACACACACACACACACACACACACACACACACACGAGTTATCAGTTAATGTCAGTCTTCCACTAGGAGAAATGTCAGCTGCAACACTCTACAAACATCTGGTGGAGGCCACTTCCTCGACATAGGGCTGTAAATCGCGAATGCACTGAACAGTGTTACTTACCAGTATGAGACTTTGGTGACACCTGGGTCTATTACCAGAGCAATCATATACACGGGATCAGTGGGCTTGACACGAAGGGTGAATACATGACACTCGATATGACACTTTGATAGGTTCCAGAAATTAATAACCTTCCATTACTCTAATACCAACACTGCCATCCACAGATTGCAATCTATATAATGAACACAATAAGGACTGGGGAATTAACGTCTTCCCCAGGTGTCCTGGGTTCGTGATGGCTTCAGGACAGGATACCAGTCAACTTGTATCCTGCTTGCTGATAAGAGCTGTCACGATGCATTTGTGTGATGGAGCCCACGCTTAGTGTGTGGATTCTGGCTCAAGGTGGCAACTAGCACGTGTCACTCTTTTGATGCGAATATCGTTTCAAAAGACAGTTGGGACTGCCATCATCTTCCCTTTACCACTTTGCAGAGGGAAGGTTAATCATTACACTGACCTCACTCTACCATGTAGGGATCTCAAGGTAAGAGGAGAGAAGACTATTACACTATCTTGAACTCTCTGCTGATGGAACAGATTCCACCACAAGGAAAGTACGCATTCTATTTACAATATATGAATAGGCTTGCATGCGTTTATGGCAGGAATTATGGAATTATGACTAAGGTGGGCATCAGGCAACAATAGCTAATCAGGCAATCGCCAGGAAAGCCTGTTCACATACCTGGCTGAGGCAATAGATAACTTACTGGAATCCGGCCAGAACAGTGTTAAGAGTAAGTTGCTTTCATATGTGGCAGGTGGGAGTAGCAGGTGTGTGACGAGATAATATAAACATTAAGGTAATTTATCTTGTGTGACATCATATAAAAATAAGGAATTTAAACCATTAACACTTTTGAGCAGTTTAATTACATAGTGACTTAGGTTCGTAGCATTCTACAAAATCTTGCAGGATTTTCTACACTTAATTGGCCTTGTACTCACCTAATTGTGGTTGCAGGGGTCGATACTCAGCTCCTGGCCCCGCCTCTTCACTGATCGCTACTAGATCCACTCTCTCCCTGCTCCATGAGCTGCCTCCACTACATCACTTGCTAGGCTATTCCACTTCCTGACAACTCTATGACTGAAGAAATACTTCCTAACATCTCTTTGACTCACCTGAGTCTTCAACTTCCAATTGTGACCCCTTGTTTCTGTGTCCCCTCGCTGGAACATCCTGTCTCTGTCCACCTGATGTACAGTAGCTGCGTTTGCGGCTCACAGGTCTATATAGCCATCACAGCCTGGCTGATGAGGCACCTTCTGTGGTAAACTTTTATAGATTCTCCTTACTAGCTCACTCTTTCCCCTTTCCCTTTAAGGCTTTTATTATATTTGGTGTTAGCTTTACCGGTCCAGTTTTGTGAAGCTCTTTCTCCAGACTACATAGAGTTACCATGCAAACGGTATTTCGCTAACACAAACAACCTGATTAATAAATCAATCAACCAGTGAATCCCCGCGACTTGGTGGTCAGGACGATGACCCCGGAATTAACAGAGACTATGAATCCAACCCTGGTGTCGAGTGCATAAATATACTTTTAATTTATTTTTCGAGTACTGTATAATTTGTGCTAATATCACGTACGTAATTTGCAGGATTGGCCAAGTTTACGTAAAATTATCTTGTATTGTTTAAATTGGATTCATACCGATTTTTTTATTCGTTCTTTATCGTCATCCTTTATGTACCTCCACCTCATGTATGTACCTCCTCCTCTTGTATGTACCTTCTCTTGTATATACCTCCTCCTCTTGTATGTACCTCCACCTCATGTATGTACCTCCTCCTCTTGTATGTACCTCCTCTTGTATATACCTCCTCCTCTTGTATGTACCTCCACCTCATGTATGTACCTCCTCCTCTTGTATGTACCTCCTCTTGTATGAACCTCCTCCGATTGTATGTACCTTCTCCTACTCTTGTATGCACCTCCTCCTCTTGTATGTACCGTGGCCCACAGTACAGATGTTGGAGAGGAGTCTCCTCCTTCTTCCTCTACTGGGGAAAGTAGATGGAATCCAGGACGGGGTGGCCCTGGCTTGGATACTGAGGATTATAGTGCAGTCCCAGAACCTGCAGAAATTGACAACACACCTCCCAACAATTCTCAACCAAAGGTGAATTTGTGCAAATATTATGCTTGGGGCATCTGTAAGCATGGAATAACAGGGGAAAAAAATGGGACATGCAACTTTGACCATCCCAAAAAATGTAGCGACCTCCTGTCTAAAGGAGTGTGTCGTACTTCTTCCTGTACTTTCTTTCACCCAAAAATGTGCCACTCCTCGGTCCTCCAGAAGCAGTGTTACAACATCGAGTGCCCTGCATACCATCTAAAAGGGACCAGGAGGCACAGACCCCACAAGACAAACAATAGTAGCTACGACAACCCAACTCCAGGTGATTTTTTAGTGGCAGGAAACGAAAAAAGAAAATGGAAGGAAATAAAAATAGTCCACCACCTTGGAGCCTTGTTGGACTGGAGGCGCAGCCAGTGGCCACCCATGGCCCTCCAGAATTACAACTACTGATGCCAATAACAAAATCCCCCCAACAAACACAGAATACAACCTCGTTCATATTTGCTAATATACAGGGCCTTAAGCCATCCACCAACAACAAAATACCTTTTATCAGTGGACTTCTAGTGGAGTCTAATGCAATGTTTGCAGCCTTCACAGAGACTCGCACAAAAGATCACTTTGACAGTGAAATATGGATAAGTGGTTACAACCTTTTTAGATGCGACAGAAAAAACAGGCAACAAGGGGGGGTTGGCCTGTATGTCAAAGAGTCCCTTATCTGCACGGAGTTGCTGAACACCACAAATGAGGTAGTTGAAGTTCTATCAATAAAGATCGAGAACCAAAACCTAGTCATTGTGGTTGTATACAAGCCACCAGATGCAACCTCACAACAGTTCAAGGAACAGCTACTGAAAATCGATTACTGTTTGGAAAACCTTCCAGCTCCATCCCCAAACATCTTACTGCTTGGTGATTTCAACCTAAGGCATACAAAATACAAAATACAATTTCAACAACAAGAACATCAACTGGGACCAGGTAAACCATGTCCTAAACGAAACATGTTGGGAAGATGTCTTAAATGACATGGATCCAAACCAGTGCCTTGAAAGGATCAACTTCCTGGTAGCCCAGTTGGATCCCCAAAAAGAAGAAGAGCAGGAGAAACTGGAGAGAAAAACGCCTCCCCGAAGACGACGAAGAGTCACTGAGCTCCAGGATGCTAATCTATAAAAGGAGGCGGAGGTGGAAACATCGAACTTAAAAATGACTCAGGAACCAGGAGCAGGAGGCTTAAAGATTAGTGAAATTGAAATTCAAAATTTTATACCAAAACAAGGAAATACCATCTAGTATCGGGCCCTTCTCAGACAGGATGGGACTTACAGATGACAAAAGGAAATGAGGAAATATTGAAATCCCAGACTCTGTGTTTAGTGCCTTCCGAGGATCACGCCCAAATGATTTCATGAAAGCCTCAAAACTCCATAAATTATGCCAGATTTCCAATTACCCTAACTGATAGATTTGCCTTGACAAATCCTATGCATCAGCCCCGCCCAGACTCGGAACTCTGTTTTCATTAAGAACTGAACCCCTCGCGTGCCTTTATGGAGGAGGGGACGGGTGAAATTCAGTCAACGGATAGCCCCTCCATAAAGGTAGCAAATTGTTAAGCAGACCAACTGACGTCCCACATCAAAAATGAAAGAGTGCTAACGGATTGCAAATCACCATTCCCAAAATCTGCAAACAGGGCAACATGGGTTAGGGCAGGCGCTCCTGCCTCACTCTGGATCACTATGAGGCCGGATGCCGGAATCGAATAGATGAATACACAGATTTGCAAAAGCATTTGACAAATGCGATCATGGCGTAATACCCATAAAACGTGCTAAAGGAATAACTGGGGGGGAGATGGACTTCAACTTCCTAACAAATCGAACACAAAGTAGTTAACAGAGTTAAACGGAGGGCCATAGTGAAGCTGTTCCACAAGGCATCTCCCCCATCTTATTCCTTATCCTAATCAGACATAAACAGATATAACACAGTCATCCTTTGCGGATGATCACGATCTCATGAGGCTGTCGCTGAGGGGGTTAACCTCCAAGAAGATATAAACAAAGTTTTGGGGAACGGTAAACAATGATGTTAATGAGGAAATTCCAACCTGTTATAAAACTGGAGGAGTAATAACTGCAGAATTCGCTCCGGCCATAGCGGAAAAATAATGGGGAAATGGGTATTGTCTGAGGATCTACAAGGATCACAACAGCCGATCACGTGCAAAGAAAATGATAGGATGGATAATGAGAACTTTCAAAAGATGCTCCCATAGATCCTTTTCTCTTGTTCTCTGGCTGGAATCTGCTGCATTAACTCATTCAAAGAGGTGAAATCGATCTAGAGGTCAGAGATCCTTTCTGCGATGTTCTGCCACCTTAACTACGGGAAGCTTCCTTGACTCGTTGGAACGAGGAGGTATCATAATCTACATTGGAAAATCTTGGTGGTCCCAAATCACGAAATCACTCCCACGAAAGTCCTCCTCCTCTTGTATGTACCTCCTCCTCTTGTATGCACCTCCTCTTGTATGCACCTCCTCCTCTTGTATGCACCTCCTCCTCTTGTATGTACCTCCACCTCTTGTATGCATCTCCTCCTCTTGTATGTACCTCCTCCTCTTGTATGTACCTCCTCCTCTTGTATGTACCTCCTCTTGTATGTACCTCCTGTTGTATGTACCTCCTCCTCTTGCATGTGCCTCCTTGAATGTACCTCCTCTTGTATGTACCTCCTCTTGTATGTACCACCTCTTGTATGTACCTCCTCCTCTTATATGTACCTAGTCCTCTTGTATGTACCTCCTGCTCTTGTATTACCTCCTCTTCTTGCATGTACCTCTTTTTGCATGTACCTCCTCTTCTTTCATGTACCTCTTCTTGCATGTACCTCCTCCTCTTGTGTGTACCTCCTCCTCTTGTATGCACCTCCACCTCATGTATGTACCTCCTCCTCTTGTATGCACCTCCTCCTCTTGTATGCACCTCCACCTCTTGTATGCATCTCCTCCTCTTGTATGTACCTCCTCTTGTATGTACCTCCTCCTCTTGTATGTACCTCCTCCTCTTGTATGTACCTCCTCTTGTATGCACCTCCTCCTCTTGTATGCACCTCCTCCTCTTGTATGTACCTCCTCCTCTTGTATGTACCTCCTCCTCTTGTATGTACCTCCTCCTCTTGTATGTACCTCCTCTTGTATGTACCTCCTCCTCTTGTATGTACCTCCTCCTCTTGTATGTACCTCCTCTTGTATGCACCTCCACCTCTTGTATGCACCACCTCCTCTTGTATGTACCTCCTCCTCTTGTATGTACCTCTTGTATGTACCTCCTCCTCTTGTATGTACCTCCTCCTCTTGTATGTACCTCCTCTTGTATGTACCTCCTCTTCTTGCATGTACCTCCTCTTGCATGTACCTCCTCCTCTTGTATGTACCTCCTCTTGTATGTACCTCCTCTTGTATGTACCTCCTCTTGTATGTACCTCCTCCTCTTATATGTACCTAGTCCTCTTGTATGTACCTCCTGCTCTTGTATTACCTCCTCTTGTATGTACCTCCTCTTCTTGCATGTACCTCTTCTTGCATGTACCTCCTCTTCTTTCATGTACCTCTTCTTGCATGTACCTCCTCTTCTTGCATGTACCTCCTCTTCTTGCATGTACCTCCTCTTCTTGCATGTACCTCCTCTTCTTGCATGTACCTCCTCTTCTTGCATGTACCTCCTCTTCTTTCATGTACTTCTTCTTGCATGTACCTCCTCTTCTTGCATGTACCTCCTCTTCTTGCATGTACCTCCTCTTCTTTCATGTACCTCTTCTTGCATGTACCTCCTCCTCCTCTTGTATGTACCTCCTCCTCTTGCATGTATGTACCTCCTCTTCTTGCATGTACCTCTTCTTGCATGTACCTCCTCTTCTTGCATGTACCTCCTCTTCTTGCATGTACCTCCTCTTCTTGCATGTACCTCTTCTTGCATGTACCTCCTCTTCTTGCATGTACCTCCTCTTCTTGCATGTACCTCTTCTTGCATGTACCTCCTCTTCTTGAATGTACCTCCTCTTCTTTCATGTACCTCCTCTTCTTTCATGTACCTCCTCTTCTTTCATGTACCTCCTCTTCTTGCATATACCTCCTCTTCTTTCATGTACCTCCTCTTCTTTCATGTACCTCCTCTTCTTTCATGTACCTCCTCTTCTTGCATGTACCTCCTCTTCTTGCATATACCTCCTCTTCTTTCATGTACCTCCTCTTCTTGCATGTACCTCCTCTTCTTTCATGTACCTCCTCTTCTTGCATGTACCTCCTCTTCTTGCATATACCTCCTCTTCTTTCATGTACCTCCTCTTCTTTCATGTACCTCCTCTTCTTTCATGTACCTCCTCTTCTTGCATGTACCTCCTCTTCTTGCATATACCTCCTCTTCTTTCATGTACCTCCTCTTCTTTCATGTACCTCCTCTTCTTGCATGTACCTCCTCTTCTTTCATGTACCTCCTCTTCTTGCATGTACCTCCTCTTCTTGCATGTACCTCCTCCTCTTTCATGTACCTCCTCTTCTTGCATGTACCTCCTCTTCTTGCATGTACCTCCTCCTCTTTCATGTACCTCCTCTTCTTGCATGTACCTCCTCTTCTTGCATGTACCTCCTCTTCTTGCATGTACCTCCTCTTCTTGCATGTACCTCCTCTTCTTTCATGTACCTCCTTGCTGTACTTTCTTGCATGTACCTCCTCTTCTTGCATGTACCTCCTCTTCTTGCATGTACCTCCTCTTCTTGCATGTACCTCCTCTTCTTGCATGTACCTCCTCTTCTTGCATGTACCTCCTCTTCTTGCATGTACCTCCTCTTCTTGCATGTACCTCCTCTTCTTGCATGTACCTCCTCTTCTTGCATGTACCTCCTCTTCTTGCATGTACCTCCTCTTCTTGCATGTACCTCCTTGCATGTACTTCTTGCATGTACCTCCTCTTCTTGCATGTACCTCCTCTTCTTGCATGTACCTCCTCTTCTTGCATGTACCTCCTCTTCTTGCATGTACCTCCTCTTCTTGCATGTACCTCCTCTTCTTTCATGTACCTCCTCTTCTTGCATGTACCTCCTCTTCTTGCATGTACCTCCTCTTCTTGCATGTACCTCCTCTTCTTGCATGTACCTCCTCTTCTTGCATGTACCTCCTCTTCTTGCATGTACCTCCTCTTCTTGCATGTACCTCCTCTTCTTGCATGTACCTCCTCTTCTTGCATGTACCTCCTCTTCTTGCATGTACCTCCTCTTCTTGCATGTACCTCCTCTTCTTGCATGTACCTCCTCTTCTTGCATGTACCTCCTCTTCTTGCATGTACCTCCTCCTCTTGCATATAAAGAACCAATACTGGAAGTAATTTTTTTAATTTGTATTCTATGTAAATAAAAACTGTTTTGAGTTTTTCCCAATTTCTTGAATGACTTTTTATTCCTTTTATGTTTTTTCATCTGATTTGAATTGCTTTATTTATTTCGAAGTGATTTCCCTATATGTTTTTCTCTCTTGTGACACGTGACTTTTTTTCTATCACCTGAGCAACCTTTGCCGGTTGCAACATTCAGTGATTACGTTAATATTTGCTAGTGGAATATTAACTGTTGGAGATCTAATGTAATGTCGATATTTTCACTCTGGAAGAGTGGCACGATTTAATGAATTAGTGCCTCTGGGCAAAGTCTGAAAATGTTTTAACTCATTTAGCATTTTCCTACTCAAAATCCATAACTCTGGCTGCCTCTCAAGAAGAGCGCAGATGTGTCAGTCGACGAAACACACTTCGCAATACTCCGCTTTCAGAATACAATCACTGTACCTCGTAAACTCGTGTTAATCAAGCCAGTTTTTTCAAAATCATTTATAAATATTGCTTCACTCCATCAGCTCGTAAACTCCGGAGATCATTCACTTCCCCGTCACAGGCTTATTAATACATGATCAGTGTCCACGCCCCCGTGGCCGGACAGATGACCGAGGGACACTTGGTCGACAGACATTTCACTGACGGACATTTGGCCAAACAGATATTTTACCGAACGGAAAGTTAGGTTAGGCTATGTGATGAATGCCATTTCGTCTGTTTCTTTGAAATATCCGTCGGTGAAATGTCCATTCTGCCAGATGTCCGTCGGTGAAATGTCCATTCTGCCAGATGTCCGTCGGTGAAATGTCCATTCTGCCAGATGTCCGTCGGTGAAATGTCCATTCTGCCAGATGTCCGTCGGTGAAATGTCTGTTGGCCAAATGTCCGTCGGCCATCTGTCCGGGAGCCCCTCGCCCCAGCCTCGTCACCTCTTCGTGAGATGTCCCTCACTTCCATTAACTTACCTGCTTCTATCTTTCTACGTAATCAACTATCTCACCAACCCTACTTCTGTTCTTTGAATTATATCTAGTTTCCTCATTCCTTACTCTTCTATTAATATTCACATCACACACTGACCTTGAGTGGCTCCAACCTCCTTAGTGCCTCTTTCAAAGTCCATGTTTCATACCAGTACTAACGCTTATCAACCATTATACTCTGATACATTGAAAGTTTTTCCCACGAATTCCTCATTGGTTCTGCTGTTTTTCTCTCCGCTATTATATGATTGTCCTTACTCTTTGAAACATCTGCTGATATGTATCTTCCCACATGTGTGTGTCTTCACTTCCTGAAAGTTGTTAGTTTCTGAACTTTGATCTTTCAGTTTCTGAAATGCTGCTGCTGCTAGTGCTGATGCTGCTAGTGCTGCTGCTGCTGTTGCTGCTAGTGCTGCTGCTGCTGTTGTTGCTGCTGCTAGTGCTGATGCTGCTGTTGTTGCTGCTGCTGTTGCTGCTAGTGCTGCTGCTGCTGTTGTTGCTGCTGCTAGTGCTGATGCTGCTGCTGTTGCTAGTGCTGATGCTGCTGCTGTTGCTGCTGCTGCTAGTGCTGCTGTTGCTGCTGTTAGTGCTGCTGCTGTTGCTGATGCTGCTAGTGCTGCTGTTGCTGCTGCTGTTAGTGCTGCTGTTGTTGCTGCTGCTAGTGCTGCTGCTGCTGCTGCTGCTAGTGCTGCTGCTGTTGCTGCTGCTAGTGCTGCTGTTACTGCTGTTGCTAGTGCTGCTGCTGCTGTTGCTGCTAGTGCTGGTGCTGCTTGTGTTGCTGCTAGTGCTGCTGGTGCTGCTGCTGCTGCTGTTGCTGCTAGTGCTACTGCTGCTAGTGCTGCTGTTGCTGCTAGTGCTGCTGCTGCTGTTGCTTGTGCTAGTGCTGCTGTTGCTGCTAGTGCTGCTGTTGCTGCTAGTGTTGCTGCTGCTTCTGCTTGCTACCATTGCCTTTTTCGTGCATACTCTTGATGTATGCCTTCCTCCTCTCACGATAACTTTTGCCGGCTTTCAGCAGTGTGTCAGGTATGTTGTACATTTATAACGCTGCCACAAGGCTTCCTGAGCCTCTCTACCACCTCTTACTAATGTCATAAATGTAACGAACAGAACCTAATACATTATCTTGATAATGGATGAAGTCTCTCATGCAATCGGATATAATTTATTTTTATTACTTTATAAATGCTGCAGTCTCATGCATGACAATGCAACAGACTCTTTATATCTGATTAATTATTGCAGTTTCTTAGGCAATAGGATGCAGCAGATCATTAACATCTTCATAATTAGTGTTGATTGCCCCTTTTAACGCGAGAGAAGTGTCAGAGCTTGAACAGATACAGAGATCATTTACAGACTACATACAGCCAACAACGCAATTAAATTGCTAGGAAAACCCCGGTCCTGACTATTACCTCTGAAGCGGAGGACAGAGATATATCTTATAATACAGTATATACGTGGAAGGTGTTTGAGGGCGTTAGAGTGAGAAATATGGGAAAAAATGTAAAATAAACTCAACGAAAAGCAGGGATACCGTGGCCTTAATAAGAGAACAGAAGATCTTGGAAATTCTTCTAGAACAAGTGTAGAAACCTTCAAGGGAATACTCGACAAGTACTTCCGCCATGTTCCCGATTAGCCACATTGTGACCAATATGTGGGCCAGCGAGTCTCCAGCAGCAACATCCTGGATGACCAGGCAAGCACCAGATAAAACTGCCCCTGGGCCGGGCTGCGAGTGTGGACAGACTCTCGAAAACCCTTCAACGGTATATAAAAGTTATGCAACAAGACATGAATACTGTATGATGCAGGAGTGGGTAATGCAAATATGGAAAGTACCTGAGGGCCTTGGCTCAAATCTTCACATTGCCATAACGTACTGGAGTAAGAGAGATGGAAGGAGGTGTAAACTCAGTGAGGGGGTAGGGTCGCCGTGGGCACAATAAGAGAACATTGTATTAACATCCGTGATCCCATATTGTTCAACATTTTACCAGAAGATATCAAAAACACTGCTGGGGCAAGAGTAGTGTGTTCAAGAGGAAACTGGATATGTGGGCCAGCGGGGCTCCAGCAGCAATAGCCTGGTTGAACAAGCAAGCACCACACAAGCTTGGCCCAAGGCCGGGCTCCGGGAATAGAAAAGTTCTCGAAACGCATCGAAGGTATATCAGGACACACTGGACGACCAGTGTGTGTGACGCAGGACACACTGGATGACCAGTGTGTGTGACGCAGGACACAATACACGACCAGTGTGTGTGACGCAGGACACACTGGATGACCAGTGTGTGTGACGCAGGACACAATACACGACCAGTGTGTGTGACGCAGGACACACTGGACGACCAGTGTATACACTGACGCAGGACACACTGGACGACCAGTGTGTGTGACGCAGGAAACACTGGACGACTAGTGTGTGACGCATGACACAAGTGAACTATCAGATTGTATGACGCAGCAATAAGGGCGGGCGGTTGCTTGAGGGCGTTGCTGTGGCCGGTTGACCTTTAAGGCTTCATGCAAGATTCAGTCTCTAGTTGGCCAGATGATGGCCCGCGTACCGTAGCGTGGACCATTGTCTTGGTCCACACCTGCTCCTGTCGTGGGACACTTCTACTGCTGTTTTCTCGGTCCACATCTGCTTTCTTGGTCCACGCCTGCTGTTGTCTTGGTCCACGTCTGCTGCTTTCTTGGTCCACGTCTGCTGCTTTCTTGGTTCACGCCTGCTGCTTTCTTGGTCCACGTCTGCTGCTTTCTTGGTCCACGTCCGCTGCTTTCTTGGTCCACGTCTGCTGCTTTCTTGGTCCACGTCTGCTGCTTTCTTGGTTCACGCCTGCTGCTTTCTTGGTTCACACCTGCTGCTTTCTTGGTCCACGCCTGCTGCTTTCTTGGTCCACGCCTGCTGCTTTCTTGGTTCACGCCTGCTGCTTTCTTGGTCCACGCCTGCTGTTGTCTTGGTCCACGCCTGCTGTTGTCTTGGTCCACGCCTGCTGCTCTCTTGGTTCACACCTGCTGCTTTCTTGGTTCACACCTGCTGCTTTCTTGGTTCACGCCTGCTGCTCTCTTGGTTCACACCTGCTGCTCTCTTGGTTCACACCTGCTGCTTTCTTGGTTCACACCTGCTGCTCTCTTGGTTCACACCTGCTGCTTTCTTGGTTCACACCTGCTGCTTTCTTGTTTTACGCCTGCTGTGTGGTCCAGTAACTATAACAAAATAAAAATACGCTATTTTTGATACAATGAGGAAGAAACGAAACACACGATGTTGACTATAATAAATTCCGATGACAACCTCATTGAAGTGTAAACAAACGGAAATTCACGTGTGAATGCCCAAAGAGATATCCAACGGGGAGAGGAAATTTAATAAATATGCTTTAAATTTTCTAAAAAGTGACCGGAATGAAATAACGAATATTCAATGACACTACGAGGTTCCACTCTTAAGGAGCAGCTTTGTGTTCACGTCCATACGGCTGCTCACCTTTGGGAGACTCAGAAGGATCTCTTGGTGCTCTCGTGTAACCCAATCCTGTTAACATTCTTTAGCTTGGACACATCCGAATAAAGCTTCGAATCCTAGTGTAGGAGGATTTTTTTATCGTGCTCTTATTTGCCTTTACAAGCGCTTCTCTGTTGAACATTGTGTCGTCATATTGAACCTAGCGAGTCTGATCTTCAGGTTTCCTCCCGAATCTTTTACCTGGGCTCCCGGGATTATGGATGTCCGGTCGGAGATATTGAATCTATCCTTGGTTGCAGCCAGTCTGCTAAATAGGACACGTGGAATCTCTCTCCGTTCCGGGGAGTTGCCATCTTTGAGCGTCAACTGAACGTGACTCTCCTTTTTATCCGTTTCTGAGAGGGAAGATGATGCCAACTGTGAGGAATCAGTGACTTTAAAGAACTCGTTCTCCTTTCTTTTTTTTCAGCATTTCCTTTCTACTGCCATCCTTCACTTTTCCGCACCGACTTTCGTGTATATAACATCAATCCTGGCCATTGAGGATGATCAATCTTTCCTCCGGAAAAGGACTTATCATTCTTCGATATGATCGTGCCACATCCTCATGAGCGGCGTCGAATGGATTTTGAGGTGATTCATGTACATTTCCTCTTGAATACGACAAGTTTCTTAGTCTCGTTGCCTATGCTTGTATTCCTGGACCATCTTCACAGGTCTGACTTTGTCTTAAGCCAGGGTTGATGTCGGGACTTTAGACTTCTTCCATATCTCAAGTACTGCTTGAATGGGTTAGGTTAGATAGGTCAGGAAACAAGTGTTTTCTAACGGGGGTCTAAGTCATGATGACCCGCCACTTTAGCCTTTGGTCATCTTACCGAGGCCTTCTGCTGACTTAATGGTCCACCTCTTTTAAAATTAAGGTTATGATTGTAGTTAAATAGTTTTTTTAGCATTTGGTCTCGTTGTTCGTATGGCAATGTGGTGGTAAGAGTATTAGTTACTTTTTTAGGACAAAATCTGGTATAATTTAAACACAGATTTATTATTTACAAATTGTTACTTTGAAAGAGACTATGAATATCTTGGTGGATAAATTAGCACTGGATAATGTAAGTAATCATGGTTTAAGTAGGAAAAGCCTTACTAAACTTTTGGAAATTCCAACTTCAGATAAGGTTTTTAAATTTAATAAATAACCTGCATTCGCAGACTGATGGGGTCTGCTGTTGGGGTCACATCTTGGCCCCGTCTTTTCGTATCTCTTGAAATGTGGATGACTTTTTTTTTTTCCAATTCTTAGGCATAGATCACACGTCAGTGAATTGGTAACATTTCTCAGTTCTAAGCGTGTTAACATAGAGCCTAAGATACATATGCTCAAGTTATTATGTGTTTGACATTGAGGTAAATACTTCTTTAATTATTTTTTGTAAAATGCGCATCCTAGTAAAATATTTTAGTGTATAAAGATTTTTAAACAATGTGATTTTATCACCTCCAGTAATTTACAGAGTTCCTTAGGATATAGAATACATAAAGCTGCCTCACCTAAGAAATTTAAATTTTCAGACTAAAAAAAAAAGAAAATTACGCGATATATTCGAAGTACTCGTTCAAAAATCATTTTTTTTTTTGTATATGATAGTCAACATAATATTAGAACATTTCTGAAGAGTGGATTCTGTACCTTATGACCTGAGGTCCGGTGCTGTTTTATCTTGCTACACCGTATTTCAGAGCATATAGGTAAACATTCCCTTATCTAAACTATCTTAATTAATTCTTTAGTCAGGGATCACTGTCACAGCTATTCTCATATATCCGAGAATTTCACAATTTTGGCAGCAACATCAAAGATATTGGTCCTCATGATCTCTGAATCACTGTACATTGTTGGATTAAGATCTCAGCTGAACAACTCCATAACATCTATTCGATTTCTCACGCACACTGATGTATTATGTGCAAATGTTAGGATAAATATTGTGACATTGTTAGGATTATTTATATACCTTATATTTTGATGACTTTGTTTATATAGAACATTTTGGTATTGATAGTTACTTTGCTGATGATGGAGTTTTATTCTCCGGAGCGTTTGGATGATGGATGATGTTTATATATTTAATATGGGTTCTTACCTTGGCTTTGGTATTTCTGTCCATTACTCCTCTCAGCTTTCTTTAATACAATGTAATTTATTATTGTGTGAGGGAAGTTTAGGCATTCTTTGAATTTTATTGCATTAAAGAAGAGGAGGAAATGTTGGTGCTCTTATGACCTTTCTCATGTCTCGGTAATGCAGCGCCGCCTACCCTGCTCTTATTTGCATACACATAACAGTAACATATAAAAGACTGTTCCTCGTTGCCGCTTTATGTGAGGACTGAGAAAGGAAGAGAGGGTGGTGGGGGTGAAAGGTTGTCTTTCTATCTGTAGTAGATTCTTGGGATCATCGTTCAGCGTCCCAGACCCACCCCAGGCCTCCTGGTTGATGGCCTCATCAATTAGTCCAACATGGACACCAAAACTAGGCTGATCAGGAACTGATTTCTGGAACTTCACTTGTTTTTAATTTTTTTTCAACTAAGATAAAGAGTTCTACAGGTTTAAGGATGAAAGTTCATGCCAGGTATTTTGCGAACAGAAAACTATTATTGTAGCTGCCATCATCTCAAAGATTGTACAACTGCTTTATTAACATTCTATTTTATAGATACTTTTTTCAACGAACCGGCGGTATCCCACCGAGGCAGGGTGACCTAAAAAGAAAAACGAAAGTTTTTCTTTTTAGGTCACCCTAAATTTAGTAATTTATACTAGAGAAGGGGTTACTAGCCCCTTGCTCTCGGTATTTTAGTCGCCTCTTACGACACGCATGATGCATGGGTTACGGAGGAAGAATAATTTTCCACTTCCCATGGAGAATTTTACAGATATATGCTTAAATATTCAAAACATTTGTGTTGGATACATGTTGGTCAAGGACTGAATGATCATTAAAGAGATGTACAAGAGGTACAAAGTGAAGTTGACTATCCGACTTGTAGTATAATAGTTATATTTTAGATGTTCTTGAAGTTTGACCATTTGAGGATCGTTATGAACTTTTGTTCATAGGAGCAAAGCAGTTTGTAAGTGCCAGGCTCGCTGGTGCCAGCTGGCTCCCACAACAGTAACAAAGTCATGGGCCCATTTTGTCCCATCCCCACAACATTTCTATGTCTACTTATGCTTCTAGAAGCCTCCTGACCCAAGGAATCGTAGTTACTAACCCTACCTAGGATCAAATCACATGTTTTCTCCGCCGCCTTTTCTTTGACGCTGTGTGACCCCTACGATTTTAGCGCTTCCAAATTATAAAATAATGTATCCAGTGATTTAGAGTAGATTATTTTCTTGTGCAAGAACTTTAACACGGTTCTTGTACTTCAGTTTTTTGAGTTTTGAATCTTGGGTGTTGAGTCAGTGGTGTTCTGAATTATGGGAGACGACAGTCTTATTATCTGGAGAGTGGTGTCATGCTCACTGAACTTGTACGTTGCTCTTGGTTCCACGCTTGAGTTGAATTTGCAAGTATGTCGTTGCAGGGCTGGATATGCTAGTGCCAAGGTGTCTTAGTGCCAGAGAGAGTTGGTGCTGGGGTGGGTTAGTGCTCATGTCCACACTATGCAAACAGGTTCTTTCCCAAATGCTAATGGCGTGGTTTGGCACTTGTACCAGTTCATTGGCTGCCAGGAGATTGTTAGCTTCAGCAGCTTCACGCAGAGGAGACCTTAGCCCGGAGTTGATTGTTGGAGCAGTAGTGTCTGGAGAATTAGTAGATGTTGAAGTGGAGTCGTTAACAATCCAGCCTTATGTTCTGATGGAGTGGCAGTACTGGTCGATGGTACTATCATCACAATGGTTTCCCTAGAATTTTATGGTAGATTACGACCAATTTTTTTTTCGTATTGGTCATAATATGTTTTAAACCTTACAAGTACTACCAGCCTCTGCTACGTAGCCTGAGACTTCCGTTTATTGTGTATCTCTGCAATGCTTTCAGACAAATTACACACTGTAGTATCTTGGTGAGTTTTTTTCTGGTATGGCTGCTCTGACAGACTTGATGCAAAAATGAGTAGTTTTCTGTTTGTCAGTCAACTACCATAGTGACAAGGAGTTAGGACAGTTATTTTCCCTTGCAGGTGCCATATTCCTTGCCTCTATTAATATAACCACGTATACTACAGTGAAAGCTAAATAATTATAGTAGGAAGGCTTACAGAGCTGCTTCCACTCATATAATGTGCTGCATTTGATTCTTCTTCTCTACTTCTTCAGAAGAAGTATATGTAAACGCACGAAACCTCTCGTTATTTTTTTCACTGATAATTTTCATATGTGCAGTGATACTTTTTTTTTGTAGTGGTTTCTTCTCACATGTGTACATAACTGTCTCTCTTATTCCCCTCCCTCCTTTTATCTCTACTTCCCTCCACTCCTCTCCTTCATTTTCTCCCCTTCCCTTCACCCCTCTCCCTCCTTTTCTCTCCTTCCCTTCACCCCTCTCCCTCCTTTTCTCTCCTTCCCTTCACCCCTCTCCCTCCTTTTCTCTCCTTCCCTTCACCCCTCTCCCTCCTTTTCTCTCCTTCCCTTCACCCCTCTCCCTCCTTTTCTCTCCTTCCCTTCACCCCTCTCCCTCCTTTTCTCTCCTTCCCTTCACCCCTCTCCCTCCTTTTCTCTCCTTCCCTTCACCCCTCTCGCTCCTTTTCTCTCCCTTTCTAACTCCCTTCCACTTCTCTATCATTTCTTTCCCAGCGTACACCTTAACTCCCTCCCATCCTCTCTGACATTTTTACATGGGTAGAAACTGCGAATTCGGTGGTTGGCTTGGGTAGTGCTGGAAGCTTAAGGGAAGTGCTCCCTTGAGTCAGGTCGTGATAGCTGAGCCCACGCCTAATGTTGATTACATTATCATACCCACACCACGCATACTGCCACCCACACCCCTAAAAATGTCGAGTACACTTCCCAGTTGCAGCATGCCTTCACGTGTGATGTGCGTGCACACATGAGCGCGAGCACATGTGCGTCTGTTTAGTATGGGTTAGTATGGGTTGCGAGGTTGGTGCGGTGCGTGAAGAGGGACGAGTCTTGTTTATATCTTTGTGTTTTTTTTTTTTATTCGCCGGTACTCTCCCGGCCCGGGTCTTTTCCAAGTAGTGGTGACCCGGCCTTGGCTCCCTATCTGGGGAGTGTCTCGAGACCTAAGTCTCCCATGGGAGGAGGTACAAGTACCCCCTCATCTTTGGGACCAAGTGTCCCCAGGCCTAGCCACATTCCCCGCCTTCACGGGGCTCGTAGGGAGAAGCCAGGCCTCTGGTCTGCCATCTGCCCCGCCTCAAAGGGGCTCGTGGGGATGGCAGTCTTACGAGCTGCAGGTGGTAACATAACCTAATTGAAGTTCAGACTTACATAGCACTGGTCCTGAACAGCATAAAGTTAGTCATAAGAATGTTTTCAATAAATCCACAATAAAAACATTAACTGGGATCAAATGCATCATGATCTTAATAAAATATACTGGGAAGATAGTGTAAGTAACGTGGATATGAACCAGTGTCTTGAGAAGATTACCTCATTGGCGGAAGAGGTATGCTCACGGGCATACCATTAAGAAAAAAAAAGAGAGATGCAAGTTAGAGAGAGGCGCTCCCTCTACAGGCAGAGACGAATCACAGGCATCAAAGGCACTAGAATGTTTGAAGAACGAAGTGAAACACTGGTTATAGAAATAGGAACCCTTGAGCTCAAACTTTCTGAATAATGTAGTGTTCAGGGGGGAGGGAGGGAGGGAGAGGGTGAAAAATCGTCTTTGAAATTGAAAGAAATGCAAGATACCTTTTCTCATATGCGAAATCCAAGGCAAAAGCCACTTTCAGTATTTGGCCGTAGCTTATTGGAGATGGATCTAACACTGGTCACACACACACACACACACACACACACACACACACACACACACACACACACACACACACACAAAAAAAAAAAAAAAAAAAGATGAGTAAGATACTGAAGTCGCAATAGGACTCTTTTGTATTTAGTTACTCATTAGTCACACTCAGCATCGATAATTCAAGTGAATTTTTGATGAATGATATTCAAAATTCTGTAAACATCGACAATTTTTCCTACACTAACCCTACTCGACTTCGTAGTCATGAATAACATGCCCATGCACTCTGTCACGTGCCTTAAATATTTTATGGACTCAAGAGTCATTACAGTCACTAAAAACAAAAATAACCGCATTCCACAAGGGTCTTCCAGTGGGAAACTGACAACTGTATGATGTTCAGTGTAAAATTTCAATTAGTTCATTATGGAAAAATTGAGGAAGTAAAAACTGGAGTAGAGTATAAAACAAACTCAAACCTCTCGAATATATAACTTGAAGGACCTCTGTGATAATGTTTGAGGATCTCACCTTCAAGGATCACAACAGTGTAACTATCATAAAAGCAAAGAAAACGATAGGCTGAATATCCAGAAATTTCTAAAGCAGAGATGCTATTTCAATAATGATTCTCTTTAATGGAATGTTGTTGTATTCTTGCCTCTTTTAGGGCCAATTTGGAAAATGTACAGAGAACCTTCAGTGTCTGCATAAATTCAGTCAGGCACCTAAAGTATTGGGAACTTTTGAAGGACCTTGAACTTTACTCTAGAGAATATAGGCGAGAAAGATTCATCAGTACATTGAAATTCTAGAGGGACTGGTCACAAATCTGCACCAAAAAAAATCGCTTTCTACTTAAATAAAAGTTTTGACAGACGGTGCAAAAATGAATGAAAAACAAAGGTGCAGTTTGAACTGGATAAGTTCAAGTCAAGTTCCTGATCAGTCGGGCTGTGGAGCGTTGTTGTTTCAGGGCTGTATGGCCTTGGTGGTTTAGCGCTTAGTTTTAATTATAATTATAATGTGGAACGTAGTTAGATTACTTGCGTTACAACCAGTGGTCTATTTGATTAGGCAGTTCACGGGTACGCCTGATGTGGGACTGGGCTCCGGAAACTATGACCTCCGGAACACACTTCAAGTAAGAACATAAGAAAGAAGGAACACTGCAACAGGCCTACTGACCCATGCGGAGCAGGTCCATGTCCCTCCCCCCCCGGATAAGCCCAGTGACCCACCCCCCGGATAAGCCCAATGACCCCGCCCCGGATTAGCCCAATGACCTTCCCCAGATTAGCCCAATGACCTTCCCCAGATTAGCCCAATGACCTTCCCCAGATTAGCCCAATGACCTTCCCCAGATTAGCCCAATGATCCACCCAGTCTGGTCACCTCCACTCAAGGAAGGAGCACGGCACCAGACCCAGCAGCACAAGCTAGTCAGGTCCAACTCACACCCACCCACACCCACTCATGTATTTATCTAACCTATTTTTAAAACTACACAACGTTTTAGCCTGAATAACTGTACTCGGGAGTTTGTTCCACTCATCCACAACTCTATTACCAAACCAGTGCTTTCCTATATCCTTCCTGAATCTGAATTTTTCCAACTTAAAACCATTGCTACGAGTCCTGTCTTGGCTGGAAATTTTCAGCACGCTATTTACATTCCCTTTATTTACTCGTTTTCCATTTATACACCTCGATCATATCCTCCCTAATTCTACGCCTTTCTAGAGAGTGCAGATTCAGGGCCCTCAGTCTATCCTCATAGGGAAGATTTCTGATACATGGGATCATCTTTGTCATCCTCCTCTGCACGTTTTCCAGAGCATTTATATCCATTCTGTAATACGGTGACCAGAACTGAGCAGCATAGTCTAAATGAGGCCTAAACAAGGATATATAGAGCTGAAGAACAACCTGAGGACTTCTATTATTTATACTTCTAGATATGAAGCCAAGAATTCTGTTAGCTTTATTGCGAACACTAATGCACTGTTGTCTTGGTTTGAGGTTACTGCTAACCAGAACTCCTAAATCCTTTTCACAATCAGTAGTATTAAGATCTGCATTATTTAGTTTATATGTGGCATCGTTATTTAACTGTCCAACATTTAGAACTGCATTTGTCAATATTAAACTGCATCTGCCACTTCTCCGACCATTGCATCAGTTTATTCAAATCATCCTGGAGTGCTCTAGTGTCTTCGTTAGAATGAATTGGACGGCCTATTTTGGTGTCATCAGCAAATTTGCTTATGTCGCTATTTATTCCCTCATCTATGTCGTTTATGTAAATTGTGAACAACAACGGGCCCAACACTGACCCCTGAGGAACACCGCTTGTGACGTGCCCCCATTCTGATTTCTCCCCATTTATTCAAACTCTCTGCTGCCTATTTGTCAGCCATGCCTCTACCCAGGAAAAAATTTCTTTTCCTATTCCGTGTGCCTTAAGTTTCCTCAATAGCCTCTGGTGTGGAACTCTATCGAAAGCCTTACTGAAGTCCATATACACAATATCATATTCATTACCATGATCTACCTCCTCAAACACCTTAGTGAAAAAAGTTAGTAAATTCGTAAGACAGGAACGCCCCTTTGTAAATCCGTGTTGAGATTCATTAATCAGTCTGTGCCTATCAAGATGGCTACGAATTGCTTCGGCAATTATTGATTACATAAATTTTCCCACTATGGAGGTAAGGCTTATTGGTCTATAGCTCGAAGCCAAGGACCTGTCACCTGCCTTGTAAACAGGTATTACATTTGCCATTTTCCACTTATCAGGCACTATGCCAGTTTGTAGTGATATGTTAAAAAGATTAGCCAAAGGTTTGCTAAGTTCCTCTTTACATTCCTTTAACACCTTTGCAAACAGTTCATCAGGGCCTGGGGATTTGTTAGGTTTTAGTTTCTCTATTTGTCTGAGGACCATGTCACTAGTTACCGCAATCGTGCATAGTTTATCATCCTGTTCTACATAATCTATTATTTCAGGAATATCGCTAGTATTTTCCTGGGTGAAAACTAAGAGGAAGTAGGTATTGAGAATTTCACACATATCCTTATCACTGTCAGCGATCTGACCTTTGTTACTCTTAATTGGGCCTATCTTGTCCCTAATCTTATTTCTGTATAACTGAAAGAACCCTTTTGGGTTAGTTTTTGAATCCCTTGTGACCTTAGCCTCATAATCCCTTTTGCTTTTCTTATTCCTTTCTTTATTTCTCTCTTTAATTGAGTATATTGATTTCTTAACTGCCCATCCCCCCTTTTGATACGCCTATATATGCCTCTCTTTTGACCAATGAGATGTTTTAATCTATTGTTCATCCATTTGGGATCATTTTTGTTAGATCTAATTTCCCTACTCGGAGCAAAAGTTGTTTGGGCAGCTAGAACTATGCTCTGAAAAACGTCATATTGGCAACCAAGATCACCTACCTGACCCATAGTCAGGACATCCCAATTTAGCCCACCCAGGTAATTTTTCAGTCCCATGAAGTCTGCCAAGCGAAAATCTGGGACAGAGATTTGATTGCAATTATCTGGGTAATTCCATGATATATTGAAACTAAGTGATTTGTGATCACTTTTCCCAAGCTCATCATTAACCTCAAGATTATTAATTAGTGAATCTTTGTTGGCAAGGGCTCTGGTGGCCTGGTGGTTAACGCTCTCGCTTCACACGGTGAGGGCCTGGGTTCGATTCCCAGCCAGAGTAGAAACATTGGACGTGTTTCTTTCCACCTGTTGTCTATGTTCCCCATCAGTAAAATGGGTACCTGGGTATTAGTCGACTTGTGTGGGTCGCATCCTGGGACACTGACCTAAGGAGGCCTGGTCACAGACCGGGCCGCGGGGGCGTTGACCCCCGGAACTCTCTCCAGATAAACTCCAGATAAGAACCAAGTCAAGCAGATTGTTTCCTCTAGTTGGTTCTGTCACAACGTGTTCTAAAAAGCAATCCTGAACCGTATCAAGAAAATCACTAGACTCAAGATTTCCTGTCATATTGTTCCAATCAGTTTGTCTAAAGTTAAAATCTCCCACTATTACAACATTTTCATATCTAGATGCCTTATGAATTTCGTCCCATAAAAGCTTACTGCACTCCCTATCAAGGTTTGGGGGCCTATAAATCACACCCAAAATTAATTTGTCACGTCCCTCGAGAAACTGTAGCCAAACAGATTCAGTGTTCGATATTTCTAACCTTATATCATGTCTAAGACAATTTAAATTTTCTCTGACATACATCGCCACTCCACCACCCTTCCTGTTGACCCTATCAGTGTGGAATAGTTATAGCCCTGTATGTTGCATTCAGAAGGCATTTTTCTATCTTTCAGGTTGAACCAAATCTCTGTTATACCAATAATATCTATATTACCTGCACTTGCAAGTAATCTTAGCTCATTTATCTTATTTCTTAGACTCCTACTATTTGTATAGTAAACCTTAAGGGAGCTAGTCACTCGTTGCCCTCTACTATCTCTCTCTGTTGATCAATTGATTTACCATTACTAGCAACTTTATTTTGAATATTGTTTTCTAAACATATCCCTGAGGTATCCCGGTAATAACTGCTGTATTTAACTCTAATACAGCAGCCTGATTGTTTCCCACAAACGCCCATACCTCTATGATCTATCAGTTTAAATTCCTAGACAAGTCATCAATTACCCTCTCAGTCGAATTGGCTAATGCAACCACTCCATCCCCAGAGAGATGAACCCCATCCCTTGCATACATATCACATTTGCCAAAGAATAGGTCCCAGTTATCAATGAATGGGATTGCAAGTTCCTTGCAGTACCTGTATAGCCAGCAATTTATACCAATTGCCCTAGACATCCATTCATTGCCCACTCCCTTTCTAGGCAAGATGGTACATATGACTGGGATCCCTCCCTTAGACCTAACTACTTCTATGGCTGACCTGTACTTATCCAGCAGCTCCTCTCTCCTGCCCTTCCCAATGTCATTACCCCCAAACTAAGACAGATAATGGGCTTGTTCCCATTACCTGACAATATTATCGAACCTGCTAACTATGTCACCAAAACCAGCTCCAGGAAGACACTCTCTGTCTGACCTTTCTGTCTCTGTTACAAAAAGCACGGTCCATATATCGTACCTGAGAATCGCCTTCTATTAAAATATTCTTACTTTGATTAGCAGGGGAATCAGTGGTACCTTCAACCTCACTAACCACTGAAGTACACTCGTCTTGGAGAACAGAGAATCGATTTCCTACCTTCACATCTTCTCTATTAACTCTCCTCATCTTCCTTCTTCCTGAACTGTGAACCACTTGCCACTAAAAGCGGCTGCCACTATCACTGCTGGTGACCATTCCTTCCTTACCAGCCAAATCCTTTTCACATTCGCTCCCAAACTCATCTATGCGAAGCTTCAGCCTCCTATTTTCCTCCTGAAGAAGTAGAATCTCCTTCTTCAACACTTGAACCTGAGATTCTAAAACACTACAACAAACCATGGTGCTTGGTAACAGCCCACGCTAACTCCCAAGAGCTTAGGCAGGTATGGCCACACGTGACTTCTGACCGCAGCGTAGACCCAGGGAGTCTCAATTCTCCACAAACAAAATGGTGAATACATGCGAGCCCTCATGCGCGCGTGCGCTCCCGCTCAAGTGAGATAACTTCCACTTCGTGTGTGTAGTGTGTAGGAAATCAAATATATTTTTAGAATTTTTTTTTTACTCCCAGTTTTTTTTTTTCACTTCCCAACAATACCCAGATGATCTTTTCTTCATACTCTGCGCGGCAGAGTTCTTGAGTTCCATGTGAAGAAGTCGGAAGATAGGGAAGGAGAGAGTTAAGGAAGAGACAAGTGAGAGAAATCTGCAACGTCACGTTAGTAAATGCCGTGTTTTTGTGCACCACTTGGCGGCTGACACAAGACATAGATAACGAGAACTCATTTTGAGGAAGTCGACGGTGATGGTGATGATTGTGTTGATAACAGTATAGGCTGTTGTAATGGTGACGGTGGTAGTGGTGCTTATGATGATGTGATGATAGTGTTGGTGTTGACGGTGAAGCTGGTAACGGTGGTGATTCAGTATTCTTTAATTGTACCTATGGTGACCCTGCTTTTCCCTAGTTTTTATCTACCTTTCCACCCATATTTTTCACTCCAGTAAGCTTTGGTAATGTGCAGATTTGAGGACTTGACCCTCAATTATCTTCTATGTATATATACTTGTGTAACTTCCTTGTCTCTTCCGGATAGTACATTTCAAGATCCTCAAAGCGTTTCCAGTAGTTTCTGTTTTATTGACTCTGTGCAGGCAGTAAACTACCCCTGTACAGTGTCCAGCTCTGATATCTCTCCTACCTTGAAAGATGCTGTGAGAACACAACAGTATTCCAGATGTGAGAGCACAAGTGGTTCTAATACAGTGGTTCCACAACTGGCTCGACTTAGGTGAGTATGTAAGCAAGCAAGTGAGTAAGCAAGCAAACAAACAAGTAAATGAGTAAGCAAGGGAGTGAGTAAAGCTATAAATAAACACCTTAGGAAATAAGAAAGTAAGGAAGATAAAAAAGTGAGAAAGCAAGCGAGCAAATGAGTGAGATTGTGTGATGTAGTAATGTTCCCGCCCTACCTCCCTCATTATCTTTGTTCCAGGCCCCTGTCCACTTCTAAATACCACCATTACTGAACCACACGTACTTTTCCCTTCTCTCTCTCCTGGGATAACTTGTGGTGGCGGCATTTTTAGTTCCTTCTTCTGTTACTCTTCCCGGACGATATAGACTGTTTTTGCGTGTTGACTTGAAATTTGCTGCATATTGCATGATTATTTTCACAAAAAGTTGCCGCTTGTTGAAATCGGGTATGGAAAAAGTGGCGAGAAATCATGACTTACGGCAACAGTGACTAGTGTCATATATACTGCATATTATTATTATATTCACGTATATAAGTGTGGTCGTTGTGGTCGCCTCTGCTTTTACATTTCTTCCCATATCTCTCACTCCAATATGTTGTTATAATAGTGTGCATGTTTGGGATTAGGCCTTCAAATACCTTCCACGTATATATTTTTATGTATCTCTCTTTCTTTCCATTATTGGCTTTATCTGTTCTCCCTGGTTTTGCATCATTAACCTTATTTTGTTCTTCAAAAGATTTCATTTGACATTATTACACCCAAGTCTTTCATATGTTCCTTTGGTACTGTTTGGTGATTCTCTTGTGTTTTGTATTCGGTACCCCTCTTGAGTTCTTTATTCTTTTATTATCTAAGCAGTTAGAATTTGTCGCCACTGAACATCACGTTACTTTTTACTACCCACTGAAAGACTGCTTCTCTTCCATTTGTTCGTGTCTTCTACTGAGGTGACTTTCATGGTTGTTTTGGTATCGTCCACCAATGATACAAAACTGTGGATAATGTTCTTACAAGTGTCTGTTATGAGGATGAAAATCGGCAGACACCAGGACCGTGCTTTGGGGAACAGATTTTTACTCAGTTAATGATAGACTTTTGTTTTGCTTACTACCGTACTATTCGTGTTCTGTTTGTCAGAAAATTTAATATCCGGTTGCCCACTTTTCCCATTATACTTATATATACCTCACTGATTACAGTTGATCAAAGGGGATCACACTTGTCAAATGCCTTTGTAAAATCCGTCTAGATTGCACCTGCATTTTGGCTTTCTTCCAAAATCTTTTACTACTTGAAGTATTTTAAGACCTTGTAGCTCATGTCTAGCTTCTTACACTGGTTTCCCATGTATGCATTCCAATCTGTCCCCATCTGCCCTATGAATATGTCTGAGTATCTTAATATTTTTACCTTGGTTCTCTTAGGTCCATTGCGTTGCAGTTAATTCTTTTTTTTTTGGGGGGGGGGGGACTGCTAGCCACAACCCTCTGGACCTTTTCAAGGGCTCCTTGCTGGCGCTGCATATGCTTAAGGTACCTGACGCATGTTGTGTATAGTGTTCCGAAGGATTCTGTAATGAGGTCTGAACGCAGTTGTCAGGTTCGGAATAAAGGTAAAAATTTTCAAGAGGAGCGGGACCATTACCTACTGTAAATGTCGTAGCAGCCAGTTCGTAATGGCTGTGTAGACGTGCTGGCCGTTAGCAACAAACGTCACTATGACCAGGCAGGCAGCAATGAAGTCTGGCCTCTGGCCGAGGTGCTAGGATAGAAGAATCCTCAACACCGGTCACAAGTATGTAACAAGCATGCCAAAGAAGTTATGAGCTTGTGTACCTACAACAGTATAATGAGTGAAAAGTTTACCTCCCAGTTTCTCTGTACGATTCTTGCCGTTTTTGTTCTAGGAAGTTGTACTTCGTCTCTGGTCTAATCACTCCTGTCTCGGTTCATATACACTTGTTTGGGTTAGAATCGATTAGTCAATTCTTTCACTGTCCTTGCAGTCTCCCTACAGTCTGTTTCTGTTCTTAACTATTTATATTTTTCTCATTGCCATCACATCATGCTTCTTATCTTTACTCTTTCAAGTTCTTTTGGTGTACCAAGATTTTTCAACACCCTTCATTCATAAAGGGAATTACCAGCAGACATCTGGCTATCTTGAGGAGGAAACTTAATAAGTTGATCAAGTTAGATCCTGATCAACTGCGCTGTTATGCATTCTCTGGACTGTATGCTGTTATAACACCAATAGCTTGGTTTTCGACCGGGCCGCTGAGCATTAACCCCCTAACCATCTCCAAGTATTCGCTTGTCCTCTTGAGCCCAATATCTTAAACCCTGCCTTCTCTTCGTCTAGTGGCTCAGTCTGTAGTAGGATACGGTCTCCTACTTTGCTGCCGTTCAAAAATATACTGCCTAAGTTTGCACGTTTATGACCATGATATAGCGGCAGGTTTAAAAGCATTTTTATTTTTTTTAAAACGTTTTTAAAAGTGGTATTTACGTGCCTTAGTTCCTTGCTACAGTATATGTTCGTCTTAACTTTAGCATTTTAGTCCTTATGTAGCAGTGATTCAGCATGTTTTCATTTCTCTCTTTTACTCTGAAATAATTTTAATTTAATCTTTTTTGGTAAATACCTGATTCATGGAGGACATGCGGTTTAAAAAGACACATGAGCAGACTCGAGGACATATTTATTAGAAAGCGTTTCGGTTCTGAGACCTTGATCACTGTTAAGCGATCAAGGTCCCAGGACCGAAGCGTTTTCTATTAAATATATCCTAGTTTTTGCTCACTTGTTTTTTAAAACCGATTTGTCGGTATGAGTTACCAAGGTTTATACCACGGAGGACATATAAACACTACCTCCTTACGTGGCTAGTTTATACAGTTTTATTTTTTCCTCGTGTTTTATTGTATTTCCAGTTATTGGTTATAGTTTGTACATTGTAAGGCTGATAATACATTTCAGTAAATTTCGTACGCTTTCAGGTCTTTCCCACCTGCTATGAATTTTTTTTATTAAAACATTGGCCGTTTCCCACCGATGCAGGGTGACCCGAAAAAAATGAAAAAAAAAAACACATCACTCACTCCAACACTGTCTTGCCAGACGCGTGCTTATACTGCAGTTGAAAAACTGCAACATATCTCCAGCCCTCCTTCAGAGTGAGTCCACTGTAGTTCCCACCTCCAGGACTCAGGTTCAGTTAATCGGTTTCCCTGAATCCCTTCATAAATGTTACTTTGCTCACACTCAACAGCACAAGTCATAAAAACCATTTACCCCCCTCTCGCTCCTATCTATACGCTCACGCACGTCTGCTGGAGGTTCAAATCCCTCACATCAAATCCGGCCCCTCCTTTAAAATCGTTTAAGGACTCCTCTTGACACTGATAATATATTCGGGCTTTGTAAATGTTTAGAAAATCACTTCTGCATTCTCACATGACAATAATTGAAACTGTTATTAAGCTTAGTATACATGTTTTTTATTAAAAGAAATCATTGAGCTTGGAGAACAGAAGTAAGGCATGATTACTACATAAATATTAAGAGGAATTGACAGGTCAGATAGGGATAAATTGTTTGAAATAAACAGATTATTTGATGGGAGACTGAGGGGCTTAGGTGGACAGTTAAGACACAGAGGAGCCACAAGATCGCTGTGAAGCTCTACTGGAGTCTTGGCGAGGTGATAAAAATGGATCTGGTTGAATGAAGAAGTTCTGGTGGCGAATTTCATCCACAGTTTTTTTATTAAGTATGAAATAAGGCTCTTGCGGTTAAAAACCCGTAATTGGTCGACCCACACTCGAAAATTGGCTTTACAACACTATGTGCTCTGTCGTTTGTATGCATACAAATTAATACTTATTGTATATATACATTTGGTTGGATGTAGATTTGGGCAGTATGTTTTGCTATGTATTGCTTGGCTTGAAATTAGAAAAAAAACCCACTAGAATGGATCAGCAAAATATTACATGGCATTTCACTTACCCCGACTCTTCTTGACTCTTGATTCATGGTGTCTTTACTGGACTGATGAATGCCGTAGTACGCGAAACATATCAGTAAAATTTTCTAAAGGTATCGTATGTGTTATTTCCACAGGAATAAGCTGAATAGTATTTTGTAAATAATTCCTATGTAAATCTAAACTTGTGAAGGCAAATATTGTTACAAGTTTAGCAAGTGTTTGGCTCGTTTCTCTTCAGAGGAAGTTTGAACTTGACTCACTGCTGAGTGTTGACTCATCTGTAAAGAGAGAGTCACTGGAAAATAAAATAACTTTAAGATTTAAATTTATCCACATTAATACTTGCAGAGTTATACTCAACTAATTATGTTTGTAAGGTTCGAGTCTCGGCTCCTGATCCCATCTCGTAGACTACTTTGATCGGCATTACTTGTTTCTGGCTTCTTTGGCTTTATCATATCTACTCTTGAAGTTGTGCTTTGAATCTACCTCCACTGCTTTCTTATCTAACCTAAACTAAATTAACGTAGCAATAATAATAAATTCAGTCATATTCCACTATGACAACAATAACTTTAAATACGTAGACTCCTATGTCGCAGACAATATTTATATACGTATTTAAAATTATTGTTATCATATCGGAATATGACTGAATTTATTATTATTGCTACGTTAATTTCGTTTAGGTTACAATATCAATGCTTGTGGGATTTTTCTAATGCTATAATATTCATCCTTCTGGCTGTTGTGCCTGTGGGCACTTCCGGTACCTTCTCCTCTCTCCCTCTCTCACTCCAGTGAACGCGGTCCTCTGGGAACGTATTCGCGTGGAAACACTCCTCTTTTCTGCAATTTTACAAGCTCCTGATGATGTGTTGATTGCAACACGAAAGGCCTAGAGGTATCAATCTACTCCCCCCGTGGTTGGTCTTGTATCGACGATATTTGCTTAATATATATATATATATATATATATATATATATATATATATATATATATATATATATATATATATATATATATATATATATATATATATATATATATATATATATATATATATATATATATATATATATATATATATATATATATATATATATTATATATATATATATATTATATATATATATATATTATATATATATATATATTATATATATATATATATATATATATATATATATATATATATATATATATATATATATATATGTATATATATATATATATATATACATGTCGTGCCGAATATGTAAAACTGGTCAATTAGCAAGAACTCGTTTAAAATTAAGTCCTTTCTAAAAAATTTCTCTTATACGTTTAAAGATTTATTTTTTTCATTGATGTTATTGTAAAAAAATTTTATTTTGCACCAAAAGAATCTTAGAAAACTTACCTAACCTTATTAAAACAAGAACAATTTATTTTAGCCTAACCCAACTAAATATATTTTAGATTTGTTTACAATAATTTAATGCTAAACAAACACAGTGAAATACATTTTCGTTAGGCTTAGAATGATTTTGGCGAAAATATTGCATGAACAAATTTTCGCTTGTCCTATATGGCAAGATGAGCGTTGCTATTTAAGTCAAGATCGCAAGTTCTGCCTATTCGGCACGATATATATATATATATATATATATATATATATATATATATATATATATATATATATATATATATATAGTGTGAGCAAAGTAACATTTATATATATATATATATATATATATATATATATATATATATATATATATATATATATATATATGCAAGACAAGCCACGGGGGGTGGAAATCTTTAGCTCAAGTACTTTCACACTTCTCAGTGCGTCATCAGGAGCTGTGCGATGTTGCAAGAGCAACAACAGGAGAAGTAGGGTAAGTTTTTAGAGTATGGTAGCCCGGTGGCACCAGCCAGTCTTTGAGAAAGAGAGGCAAGCGGAATGCCAACCGGTCCCCCCCCCACACCCCACCCCATATGGGGGAGGGTGGAGTAGGCCTCAGAGTTTGCAGATACCTGGAGTTTACCTGGAGAGAGTTCCGGGGGGTCAACGCCCCCGCGGCCCGGTCTGTGACCAGGCCTCCTGGTGGATCAGAGCCTGATCAACCAGGCTGTTGCTGCTGGCTGCACGCAAACCAACGTACGAGCCACAGCCCGGCTGATCAGGAACTGATAGCATGAGGTAAAATAACTAGAAGATAGTTAATAGCCACCCCTAAGCTTTTAACTGCTTGGAACAGGTCATTTGACGTAAAAGGTTACATTACAATAGTGGATCATTACATTCCTTCATTTAAAACATTCTAACTGATGAAATAGAGGGAAAAAAAATCCCTCATTTTGTCAACCGGTGTCGCAGAACATTCCAAAATATTCAGGAATTACTCTCAGTGTCAGTTAATATTCCTGTGTGAATTCTCCTATTCAGGCTTTCTTATAATAATTAGGCAATTCTTAATTTTAACACCATTCCTATCATTATTATCAACTATCATCATCTAATGTCATTATTATTATCATTATTATATTACCAACAACTTGATTCAGTAAACCACTAAACTAGTTGCAGTCACCATGTTGCAGTCACCTATGTGTACCTAGACGAGTTAGGATCTCAATAGGTCTCATTGAATTTCTTTTGGGTTATCCTAGGATGATCGCACATGTCCACCCATACCTAAATGAACCCCCATGCCAACTTTCTTACTACAGATGTTATATCGCTCGGGTTGCAGTCTGTATTGCAGCACACCACCTAGAGCACCTGTAGCATTACAATACCTGTATGCAGCAGCAGCTGCATACCGATGGTCACGGCAGACCTAACATCTTAAACATTGACGTTCGCAAGAATCCCTGGCATAAAGAGCAATCCTGTGCTTTTGTATAACATTGTTGTTTAAGGCTGTGCACAATAGACTCCACTAAATAACTATCGAGTTTGTACAGCCCATAATTTGAATTATATACGGCATTCCTATTATGTTTCAAGAGGGAGGACTCAATTATGTTTCTTTCCATGATGGAACTGTTGGGCACAATTATCTGGGTGGCAGCCCACCCCGTTGGGTGATTGCAAGAGCTGACATGGTTAAAGATTGCATTCAACACCTGGCCTGTCCTGATTGAGTACTGGTGTTGAGATAATCTGCTTTCCAGAGGTTTACCTGTCAGACCAATGTATGAGTGTGGGCAAAGAGTGCATAGGACCTTGTAGACACCACCCACATTATTAGGCAGTGTGTTTTTAATCAGTCTGTGCTTCACTGTCCCAGTGTTTTTGAAAGTCAAATTTATATTGAGTTTCTCTAGTGCCTCACGCAGGCAGACCAAATTGCCACTGTATGGCAAGACCAATACATTTTTTCTGTCAGACGTTTCTTTAGGTTCAGTCCTGTAGAAAGTCTTCCTAGCTGACAGTAGGGTCTTCTCAATGAAATCCCTGGGATATCTTAGTTTTGTGGACTACAGGACTACAGATACGCAGAGTTCTCAGGAACATTGTCAGGAAAACACTCCTAGATTCATGATTGGATTAATAATGAATGTATGACGACACATTGGTGGTCTTCCTGTAAACTGTAAATTTGAATTTCTGTCAATGTGATGGATTAAAATGGATTAAAATGAGATGGATTAAAACTATCTTCTAGTTATTTTACTTCATGCTATCTGCAAACTGTGAGGCCTGTTCCACCCTACCCCATACGGGGTGGGGTGTGGGGGACACCAGTGTGTGGTTGGCATTCCGTTTGCCTCTCTCAGAGACTGGCTGGTGTGATAGTCCTACCATACTCTGAAAACTTACCCTACTTCTGTTGTTGCCTAGCAAAATTGCACAGCTCCTGATGATGCCCTGAGAAGTGTGAAAGTACTTGAGCTAAAGATTTCCACCCCTCGTGGCTTGTCTTACATTGTTAAGATCGCCTGTCTGCGATTGTTTTATATATATATATATATATATATATATATATATATATATATATATATATATATATATCAATAACAACACTGCACTAGGCAAGGAGTTGAACCCATGCTGTTTTGGCCCGCTCTCATGGTGAGAGAAAACGCATGACGCTTTAGACCACTAGACCAATATATATATACATATATATATATATATATATATATATATTGTATCCATGAATGACTGGTATTGATCAATAACAATGCTGCGACTAATCAAGGATTCGAACCCATGTTGTTTTGGCCTGTCTTATGGTGAGTGAAAACCACATGATATTCTAACCCACAGGACCACCAAATCCTACAAGAATCACGTGCCCAGCAGAGCTAGGTGTTTTGCCATGATCCGAGGACATACGGTGGTGTGGGTGCCTCTGAGGTAATTTCATTCTGCTCCCTGTTTGGTGCACTAGCCTCAGCGAGCAGTATTTTATATTATAACCACGAACGAGTGGCGAGCCAAAACAACATGGGTTTGAATCCTCGGCTAGTCGCAGTGTTGTTATTGATCAATACCACTCGTTCGTGATTACAATAATATAAAATACTGCTCGTTGAGGCTAGTACACCAAACGGGGAGTAGAATGAAATTAGCTCAGAGGCACCCACACCACCGTATGTCCTCGGATCACGGTAAAACACCTAGCTCTGCTGGGTGCATGATTATTGTAGTATTTGGTGGTCCTATGGGTTAGAGCATCATGTAGTTTTTGCTCACCATTAGGCGGGCCAAAATAACATGAGTTCGAATTCTTTGCTAGTCGCAGTGTTTTTATTGATATATATGTATATATATATTATTACCACGAACGAGTGGCATTGATCTAAACAGTACTGCACTAGCCAAGGATTCGAACCCATGTTATACTGGCCTGCCTCTTGGTGAGCTAGAACCACATGATGCCTTAACCCACAGGACCACCCAATCCTACAAAGATGGCGCAGCCAGCAGATCTAGCTGTTTTACCACCATCCGAGGACATCCGGTGTTGTGGGAGCTTCTAGGCTAATTTTCATTTTCATCCCTGTTTGGTGTACTAGTATATATGTATATATATATATATATATATATATATATATATATATATATATATATATATATATATAAATATATATATATATATATATATATGCAAAACAACCACTCCTTGATAATGTGAGTAGTCACGAAAGCGCTTGGAATTTCTCTATTCTTTCAGAGTGGTTGTTTTGCATATTTTGAAATCACCTGTTCACTGTGATCTTATTGTGTGTATATATATATATATCTATATATATATATATATATATATATATATATATATATATATATATATATATATCTGAATGTCACCATTCTTTGACATGAGAGGTGTAGTAGCATACGTATTCCATCACAGCGTGTCTACCTGTGTGAAGCCTCTAACTTTAGCTGCCCTGTTACGTAAATATTATACCTGGCTTCTTCACTGCTCTTGATTATCCTACCTGTAACCTGTTTCGAGGGCTTTCCAGCCTTTGGCAAGGTTTCTTTGTTTGCCTTTTCAAAAAATGGGGGAAAAATTATTTGTGGTTGTTGGAAAGCAGTTTTTTTTTTTTATTTGAGAAAAGCAACAAATAAAAGTCTGTTAAAGAAGTTCAACTAAGTGTGCAGTTTGAGAATTTTGCTGCATTAAAATCAGTTTAGGTAGCAAGAAAACATGTGTGTGAGGTTGTGTGATTCTTGACACTGATCCTCCAGGGTGCTGCTGCTGCTGCTGCTCAGGGTGAATACCAAGTTGAAGAAAAGTTTAAAATTCGTTTCCTGCATAAAATTGCATATGCAATTCGGTTTTTTTATTTGCTTCATTCAGCGTGAAAGTACTTGTATTGGTCACTTTTACATCAGTGTTGTTGTAGGCCCACAGTGTTTACCACTTGTTTTATGTCAGTTTCAATTTCGTAATTGGCCATTAAAGTTTGGTGCGAGTGTGTGCTCGCGTTACGTTCAACCATAGTTGAACGTAACGTTGTCGATAGGTTCTTGGAACATAAGAACATAAGAACATAAGAAAGGAGGAACACTGCAGCAGGCCTGTTGGCCCTTACTAGGCAGGTCCTTTACAATTTATCCCACTAACAAACATTTGACCTACCCAATTTTCAATGCTACCCAAGAAATAAGCTCTGATGTGCAAGTCCCACTCAAATCCAACCCATCCCACTCATGTATTTATCCAACCTAAATTTGAAACTACCCAAAGTCCTAGCCTCAATAACCCAACTAGGTAGACTGTTCCACTC